>NW_027139411.1:135000-231879 GCF_035084215.1 Heptranchias perlo
TCCTTCCGTCCCTCTCTCTCTGTTCCTCTCTTTCTCTCTCTGTCCCTCTCTCTGTCTGTCTATTTCTCTTTGTCCTTCCATCCCTCTCTCTCTCTGTCCTTCTCTCTGTCTGTCCCTCTCTCTCTATATCGTCTCTCTCTCTCTCTGAAATTCTGTCTCTCTCTGTCTCTGTCTCTGTCTGTCCCTCTCTCTCTCTCTGTCCATCCCTCTCTGTGTCCCCCTGTCTCTATCTCTCTCCCTCTCTCTCTGTCCCTCTCTGTCTCTGTCTCTGTCCCTCTCTATCCCTCTTTCTCTCATCTGTTCTCTCTCCCTGTCCCTATCTCTCCCTTTGTTTCTTTCTCTCTCTGTGATTCATTCTCGATTGAAAAGTACCTGAAATATTTCTGTCTCATCATTTAAAGTAACAAATCCCATCGCTATGGCATTTTTTTAATATATTAAAGGTTGAAATCGTGGCTGAAGATCTCTCAGGTAGAGGTAGCCCTCAAACTGCAAGATTTTCGTGTTTAAAACTGTGCTGGGGGCTCAGATCAAATGCTGTTTCCATTCAGACATTCCTGCATTTTGGAATGCCGAGTTATCTTCATGAGGGAGAGAAGATGGGATGAGGAGGTGGAGGTGACTTGTTTCAATTCAGCGAATTAGATTGTTCCCCTGAGAGCTACACAGAAACTTTCAAAAACAATTGAAATTGTTTACAGCCAACTCTCTGCGAGAATGAACTGGTTAAACAATGTCTGGCAAACAGTTCAAACACACAAACACACCAAGGACCAGGCGATGGGGGAATATACAAAAGCTGAGGGCCCAGGACTGGTGAGATGGAAGGGGTGAGCACTTTCTGACTCTGTATCTGCCATGTCTTTACAGCAGTTTCTGGTTACCTTTCGTTCATTCTGTGTTTTTGTTTGTGCATCTTTCTCTCTTTCTCTAAATATATTGAACCATAGAATGATACAGCACAGAAGGACGTCATTCGGCCCATCGTAACAGTGCTGGCTGAGTGACCGTGTGACCAGCCCCTGAGCACTGGCGTGATCAGCTCCTGAATAACAGAGTGACCAGTCCCTGAGTGACAGTTCTGGCAGTCCCTGAGTGAATGAGTGACTGGCCCCTGAGTGAAGGAGTAACCGGTCCCTGAGTGAAGGAGTGACCGGCCTCTGAGTGAATGAGTGACTGGCCCCTGCGTGACAGAGTTACCGGCATTTGCCTGATGGAGTGACCAGCCTGAGTGATGGAGTGACTGACTTCTGAGTGAGAGAGTGACCAGTCTCTGAGTGATGGAGTGATCCATCCCTGAGTGAAGGAGTGACTGGTCCCTGACTGATGGAGTGACCGATCCCTGAGTGATGGAGTGACCGATCCCTGAGAGATGGAGTGACCAATCCCTGAGTGATGGAGTGACTGGTCCCTGACTGATGGAGTGACCGGTCCCTGAGAGATGGAGTGACCGCTCCCTGACTGATGGAGTGACCGGTCCCTGAGAGATGGAGTGACCGCTCCCTGAGTGATGGAGTGACCGATCCCTGACTGATGGAGTGACCAATCCCTGAGAGATGGAGTGACTAATCCCTGAGTGATGGAGTGACCGGTCCCTGACTGATGGAGTGACCGGTCCCTGAGAGATGGAGTGACCACTCCCTGAGTGATGGAGTGACCGATCCCTGACTGATGGAGTGACCAATCCCTGAGAGATGGAGTGACCGATCCCTGAGTGATGGAGTGACCGGTCCCTGACTGATGGAGTGACCGGTCCCTGAGAGATGGAGTGACCGCTCCCTGAGTGATGGAGTGACCGATCCCTGACTGATGGAGTGACCAATCCCTGAGAGATGGAGTGACTAATCCCTGAGTGATGGAGTGACCGGTCCCTGAGTGATGGAGTGACCGGTCCCTGACTGATGGAGTGACCGGTCCCTGAGAGATGGAGTGACCACTCCCTGAGTGATGGAGTGACCGATCCCTGACTGATGGAGTGACCAATCCCTGAGAGATGGAGTGACTAATCCCTGAGTGATGGAGTGACCGGTCCCTGACTGATGGAGTGACCGGTCCCTGAGAGATGGAGTGGCCACTCCCTGAGTGATGGAGTGACCGATCCCTGACTGATGGAGTGACCAATCCCTGAGAGATGGAGTGACTAATCCCTGAGTGATGGAGTGACTGGTCCCTGAGAGATGGAGTGACCGCTCCCTGAGTGATGGAGTGACCGATCCCTGACTGATGGAGTGACCAATCCCTGAGAGATGGAGTGACTAATCCCTGAGTGATGGAGTGACCGATCCCTGACTGATGGAGTGACCGGTCCCTGAGTGATGGAGTGACCGATCCCTGAGTGATGGAGTGACCGGTCCCTGAGAGATGGAGTGACCAGTCCCTGAGTGGCGGAGTTACTGGACCATGAGTGACAGGTTGGGCGGTCACTGAATGACCAGGTGACTGGCCCCTGCGTGATGAATTGACCAGACCCTGAGGGGAGGAGGGACCGGCCCCTGAATGATGGAGTAACTGGTCCCTGAATGACAGTGTGGCCGGTCCTCTAGTAATGGAGTGACCAGCCCCAGTGTGAGAGAGTTACCAGCCTTTGCCTGATGGACTGACCGGCCCCTGAGTGATGGAGCGACTGACTCCTGAGTGATGGAGTGACCGACTCCTGAGTAATGGAGTGACCGGCCCCCGAGTGATGGAGTGACTGGCCCCCGAGTGATGGAGTGACTGGCCCCTAAGTGATGGAGTGACCCTGCGTGATCGGGTGACAGTCCCTGAATGGCAGAGTGACCAGTCCCTGAGTGATGGAGTGACCAGTCCCGGAGTGACAGAGTGACCGATCCCTCAGTGACAGGTCGGGTGGTCACTGAATGACTGGGTGACTGGCCCTGAGTGATGGAGTTACCGGCTCCTTACTCACAGAGTGACCACCCCCTGAGTGATAGAGTGACAGGCCCCTGAGTGATGGAGTGACCAGCTCCTTACTCAGAGTGACCACCCCCTGAGTGATAGAGTGACAGGCCCCTGAGTGATGGAGTGACCGGCTCCTTACTCACAGAGTGACCACCCCCTGAGTGATAGAGTGACAGGCCCCTGAGTGATGAAGTTTGACTGGCCCATGAGTGAAGGAGGGACAGGCCTCTCAGTGTTGGAGCGACCATACGTGCTGAGTGATGGGTCCAGCTGCCCCTAAGTGATGGAGTTACAGGCATCAGAGTGAAGGAGTGATCAGCTATTGAGTGATTGGGTGACCAACTCCTGAGTGATGGATTAACCAACCTCAAATGATCGGTCCCTGAGTGACAGGTCGGGCGGTCACTGAATGACCGGGTGACTGGCACTGAGTGATGGAGTGATCGGCCCCTTAGTGACGGAATGACTGGCCCTTAAGTGGTGGTGTGGTCGGTCCCTGACTGACGGAGTGACTGGCCTCTGAGTGAAGGAGTGACCATCCCCTAAGTGATGGAGAGACCGCCCCCTGAGTGATGGAGGCACCGGCTCTGAGTGATGATGTGACCGGCCCCTCAGTGATGGAGTGACTGCCCCCTGAATGATGGAGTGACCATCCCCTGCTTGATGGTGTGATTGGCCCCTGAATGATGGAGTGACCACTCCTGAGTGATGGAGTGACCGGCTCCCGAGTGATGACGTGACCATCCCCTGAGTGAAGGAGTGACTGTCCCCTGAGTGATGGAGTGACTGCATCCTGAGTGATAGAGTGACCGTCCCCTGAGCGATGGAGTGACCAGCCCCTGAGTGATGGTGTGACCATCCCCCGAGTGATGGTGTGACCGTCCCCTGAGTGATGGAGTGACCGTCCCCTGAGTGATGGAGTGACCAGCCCCCAAATGATGGTGTGACCGTCCCCTGAGTGATGGTGTGACCGTCCCCTGAGTGATGGAGTGACCAGCCCCCAAGTGATGGAGTGACCGTCCCCCGAGTGATGGTGTGACCGTCCCCTGAGCGATGGAGTGACCAGCCCCCAAGTGATGGAGTGACCATCCCCCGAGTGATGGTGTGACCGTCCCCCGAGTGATGGAGTGACCAGGCCCTGAGTGATGGAGTGACCAGCCCCCAAGTGATGGAGTGACCGTCCCCCGAGTGATGGTGTGACCGTCCCCCGAGTGATGGTGTGACCGTCCCCTGAGTGATGGAGTGACCAGCCCCCAAGTGATGGAGTGACCGTCCCCCGAGTGATGGTGTGACCGTCCCCTGAGCGATGGAGTGACCAGCCCCCAAGTGATGGAGTGACCATCCCCCGAGTGATGGTGTGACCGTCCCCCGAGTGATGGAGTGACCAGCCCCTGAGTGATGGAGTGACCAGCCCCCAAGTGATGGAGTGACCGTCCCCCGAGTGATGGTGTGACCGTCCCCCGAGTGATGGTGTGACCGTCCCCTGAGTGATGGAGTGACCAGCCCCTGAGTGATGGAGTGACCAGCCCCCAAGTGATGGAGTGACCGTCCCCCGAGTGATGGTGTGACCGTCCCCTGAGTGATGGTGTGACCGTCCCCCGAGTGATGGTGTGACCGTCCCCTGAGTGATGGTGTGACCAGCCCCCGAGTGATGGAGTGACCAGCCCCCGAGTGATGGTGTGACCAGCCCCCGAGTGATGGAGTGACCAGCCCCCGAGTGATGGAGTGACCAGCCCCCGAGTGATGGAGTGACCAGCCCCCGAGTGATGGTGTGACCGTCGCCTGAGTGATGGAGTGACCAGCCCCCGAGTGATGGTGTGACCGTCGCCTGAGTGATGGAGTGACCAGCCCCCGAGTGATGGAGTGACCAGCCCCCGAGTGATGGAGTGACCAGCCCCCGAGTGGTGTGACCGTCCCCTGAGTGATGGAGTGACCGGTCCCTGAGGGACAACAACAGTAACAACAACAACTTGCATTTATATAGCGCCTTTAACGAGGTAAAATGTCCCAAGATGCTTCACAGGAACGATTATCAAACAAAATTTGACACCGAGCCACATAAGGAGATATTAGGACAGGTGACCAAAAGCTTGGTCAAAGAGGCAGGTTTTAAGGAGCGTCTTAAAGGAGGAGAGAGAGAGGTGGAGAGGTTTAGGGAGGGAATTCCAGAGCTTAGGGCCCCGGCAGCTGAAGGCACGGCCACCAATGGTGGAGCAATTAAAATCGGGGATGCACAAGAGGTCAGAATTGGAGGAAGCGCAGAGATCTGAGGGTTGTAGGGCTGGAGGAGGTGACAGAGATAGGGAGGGGCGAGGCCATGGAGGGATTTGAAAACAAGGATGAGAAGTTTAAAATCAAGGCATTCCCGGACTGGGAGCCGATGTAGGTCAGTGAGCACAGGGGGTGATGGGTGAACGGGACTTGGTGCGAGTTAGGATACGGCCAGCAGAGTTTTGGATGAGCTCAAGTCTGGAGTGACCGGCCACTGAGTGAAGGAGTGATCAGTGCCTGGGTGAAGGAGTGACTGGCACTTCGGTGAAAGAGTGACTGGCCACGCCTCTGGGAGAAGGAGAGACCGGCCCCTGAGTGGAGAGATGACCATCCGCTGAGTGATAGAGTGACCACCCCATGAGTGAAGGAGGGACAGGCCTCTGAGTGATAGATTTACCAGATCGTGAGTGACCATTGCCCTGAGTGAAGGAGTGACAATTCCCCAGTGTGAAGGAGTGACCAGTGCCCTGAGTGAAAGAATGACCTGTGCCCTCAGTGAAGGAATGACAATTGCCCTGAGTGAAGGAGTGAACATTGCTCTGAGAGGAGTGACCATTGCCCTGAGTGAAGGAGTGACCAGTGCCCTGAGTGAAAGATTGACCGGTGCCCTCAGTGAAGGAATGACAATTGCCCTGAGTGAAGGAGTGAACATTGCCCTGAGAGGAGTGACCATTGCCCTGAGTGAAGGAGTGCCCACTGCCCTGAGAGGAGTGACCATTGCCGTGAGTGAAGGAGTGACCATTGCTCTGAGTGAAGGAGTGACCGTTCCGATGAGTGAAGGAGTGACCATTGCCCTGAGTGAAGGAGTGACCATTTTCCAAAGTGAAGGAGTGACCATTGCCATGAGTGAAGGAGTGACCATTGCTCAGAGTGAGGGAGTGACAATTCCCTGAGTGAGGGAGTGACGATTCCCTGAGTGAAGAAGTGAACATTGACCTGAAGAAGGAATGACTGTTCTCCAGTGTGAAGGAGTGACCATTGCCCTGAGTGATGGAGTGACCATTGCCCTGAATGAAGCAGTGACTAATGCCCTGAGTAAAGGAGTGACCATCGCTGAGTGAAGGAGTGACCATTGTCATGAGTGAAACAGTCACCATTGCCCTGACTGAAGGAGTGACCATTCCCCAGAATGAAGGAATGATCGTTTCCCTGAGTGAAGGAGTAACCATTCCAAATGAGTGAAGGAGTGACCATTGCCCTGATGAAGGAGTGAACATTGCCATGAGTGAAGGAGTGAACGTTGCCCTGATGAATGAGTGACCATTGCCATGAGCGAAGGAGTGACCATTGCCCTGAGTGAAGGAGTGACCATTGCCTTAAGTGAAGGTGTGACTATTGCCCTGAGTGAAGGAGTGACGATTCCCTGAGTGAAGGAGTCAACATTGCCTTGAGGGAAGGAGTGACCATTGCCCCGAGTGAAGGAGTGAACATTGCGCTAAGTGAAGGAGTGAACATTGCCCTGAGTGAAGGAGTGACCATTGAGCAGAGTGAAGGGGTGACCATTGCCATGAGTGAAGGAGTGATCTTTCCCTGAGTTAAGGAATCAACATTGCCTTGAGTGATGGAGTAACCATTCCCCTGAGTGAAGGAGTGACCGTTCCCCTGTGTGAAGGGAGTGGCCATTGCCCTGAGTGAAGGAGTGACCATTACCTTGAGTGAAGGAATGATCATTGCCCAGAGTGAACGAGTGACCACTGTCCAGAGTGAAGGTGTGAACATATTCCTCATTGAAGGAGTGACCATTGAGCAGAGTGAAGGAGTGACTGTTGCTCTGAGTGATGGAGTGACCATTCCCCTGAGTGAAGGAGTGACTGTTCCCCTGTGGGAAGGGAATGGCCATTGCCCTGAGTGAAGGTGTGACCATTACCTTGAGTGAAGGAATGACCATTGCCCAGAGTGAACGAGTGACCACTGTCCAGAGTGAAGGTGTGAACATATTCCTCATTGAAGGAGTGACCATTAAACTGAATGATAGAATGACTATTGCCCTGAGTGAATGAGTGACCACTATCTTGAGTGAAGGAACGATCATTGCCCTGAGTAAAGAAGTAGCCATTGCCCTGAGTGAAGGAGTGAACATATTCCTCATTTAAGGAGTGACCATTAAACTGAATGAAGGACTGACTATTGACCCGAGTGAAGGAGTGACCATTACCCTGAGTGAAGAAGTGACAATTTCGTCAGTGAAGGAGTGACCTTTGCCTAAATGAAGCAATGAACATTGCCCTGAGTTAAGGTGTGTCCATTGCCCTGAGTGAAGCGGTGACCATTACCCTGACTGAAGGAGTGACCATTGACCTGTGAGAAGGAGTGACCATTCCCCTGAGTGAATAATGACCATTGCCATAACTGAAAGTGTGACCATTGCCCAGAGTAAAAGAGTGACCATTCTGCTGAAGATTTTGTGAGTGAGGGAGTGACCATTGCTCTGAATGAAGGAGTGACCATTCCCTGAGTGAAGGAGTCAACATTGCCTTGAGTGATGGAGTGACCATTCCCCTGAGTGAAGAAGTGACCATTCCCCTGAGTGAAAGAATGACCATTGCCCTGAGTGAACGAGTGACCATCATCTTGAGTGAAGGAACTATCATTGCCCTGAGTGAAGGAGTGACCATTGCCCTGAGTGAAGGAGTGACCATTGCCCTGAGTGAAGGAGTGACCATTGCCCTGAGTGAAGGAGTGACCATTACCCTGAGTGAAGAAGTGATCATTGCCCTGAGTGAAGGTGTGAGCATATTCCTCATTGAAGGAGTGACCATTAAACTAAATGAAGGAGTGACTATTGCCCTGAGTGAAGGAGTGACCATTACCCTGAGTGAAGAAGTGACCATTCCCCAGAGTGAAAGAGTGACCATTGCCCTGAGTGAACGAGTGACCATTACCTTGAGTGAACGAGTGACCATTACCTTGAGTGAAGGAACGATCATTGCCCTGAGTTAAGGATTGACCATTGTCCAGAGTGAAGGATGGACCATTGCCCAGAGTGAAGGAGTGACCATTGCCCTTAGTGAAGGAGTGACCATTGCCCAGAGTGAAGGATTGACCATTGCCCTTAGTGAAGGATTGACCATTGCCCTTAGTGAAGGAGTGACCATTGCTCAGATTGAAGGAGTGACCATTGCCCTTAGTGAAGGAGTGACCATTGCCCAGAGTGAAGGATTGACCATTGCCCTTAGTGATGGATTGACCATTGCCCGGAGTGAAGGATTGACCATTGCCCAGAGTGAAGGATTGACCATTGCACAGAGTGAAGGATTGACCATTGCCCAGAGTGAAGGAGTGACCATTGCCCTTAGTGAAGGATTGACCATTGCCCAGAGTGAAGGAGTGACCATTGCCCTTAGTGAACGAGTGACCATCATCTTGAGTGAAGGAACGATCATTGCCCTGAGTTAAGGATTGACCATTGCCCTTAATGAAGGATTGACCATTGCCCAGAGTGAAGGAGTGACCATTGCCCTTAATGAAGGATTGACCATTGACAAGAGTGAAGGATTGACCATTGCCCAGAGTGAAGGATTGACCATTGCCCTTAGTGAAGGATTGACCATTGCCCAGAGTGAAGGATTGACCATTGCCCTTAGTGAAGGAGTGACCATTGCCCTTAGTGAAGGAGTGACCATTGCCCAGAGTGAAGGAGTGACCATTGCCCTTAGTGAAGGATTGACCATTGCCCAGAGTGAAGGAGGGATCATTCCCCAGGATGAAAGAGTGCCCATGACTTAAGTGAACGAGTGACCATTCCCCTGAGTGAACGAGTGACCATTCCCGAGTGAACGAGTGACTATTCCCCTGAGTGAACGAGTGACCATTCCCCTGAGTGAACGAGTGACTATTCCCCTGAGTGAACGAGTGACCATTCCCCTGAATGAACCAGTGACTATTCCCCTGAATGAACCAGTGACTATTCCCCTGAGTGAACGAGTGACTATTCCCCTGAGTGAACGAGTGACTATTCCCCTGAATGAACCAGTGACCATTCCCCTGAGTGAACGAGTGACCATTCCCCTGAGTGAACGAGTGACCATTCCCGAGTGAACGAGTGACCATTCCCCTGAGTGAACGAGTGACTATTCCCCTGAGTGAACGAGTGACCATTCCCCTGAGTGAACGAGTGACCATTCCCGAGTGAACGAGTGACCATTCCCCTGAGTGAACGAGTGACCATTCCCCTGAGTGAACGAGTGACTATTCCCCTGAGTGAACGAGTGAACATTCCCCTGAGTGAACGAGTGACTATTTCCCTGAGTGAACGAGTGACTATTCCCCTGAGTGAACCAGTGACTATTCCCCTGAGTGAACGAGTGAACATTCCCCTGAGTGAACGAGTGACTATTCCCCTGAGTGAACGAGTGACCATTCCCCTGAGTGAACCAGTGACCATTCCCCTGAGTGAACGAGTGACTATTCCCCTGAGTGAACGAGTGACCATTCCCCTGAGTGAACGAGTGACTATTCCCCTGAGTGAACGAGTGACTATTCCCCTGAGTGAACCAGTGACTATTCCCCTGAGTGAACGAGTGACCATTCCCCTGAGTGAACGAGTGACTATTCCCCTGAGTGAACGAGTGACTATTCCCCTGAATGAACCAGTGACCATTCCCGAGTGAACGAGTGACCATTCCCCTGAGTGAACGAGTGACTATTCCCCTGAGTGAACGAGTGACTATTCCCCTGAGTGAACCAGTGACTATTAAGAACATAAGAACATAAGAAATTGGAGCAGGAGTAGGCCAATCGGCCCCTCGAGCCTGCTCCGCCATTCAATAAGATCATGGCTGATCTGATCCCAACCACAAATCTAAAGAACACAAGAAGTCAGAGCAGGACCCGGCCACATAGCCCCGGGCCCTCTCCGCCACCCACAGGGCATTGACCGATCCGAACTCAGCTTCATGTCCAATTTCCTGCCCGCTCCCCATAACCCCTAATTCCCTTTACTTCTAGGAAACTGTCTATTTCTGTTTTAAATTTATCTAATGATGTAGCTTCCACAGCTTCCTGGGGCAGCAAATTCCACAGACCTACCACCCCCTGAGTGAAGAAGTTTCTCCTCATCTCAGTTTTGAAAGAGCAGCCCCTTATTCTAAGATTATGCCCCCTAGTTCTAGTTTCACCCATCTTTGGGAACATCCTTACTGCATCCACCCGATCAAGACCCTTCACAATCTTATATGTTTCAATAAGATCGCCTCTCATTCTTCTGAACTCCAATGAGTAGAGTCCCAATCTACTCAACCTCTCCTCATATGTCCGCCCCCTCATCCCCGGGATTAACCGAGTGAACCTTCTTTGTACTGCCTCGAGAGCAAGTATGTCTTTTCTTAAGTATGGAGACCAAAACTGTATGCAGTATTCCAGGTGCGGTCTCACCAATACCTTATATAACTGCAGCAATACCTCCTTGTTTTTATATTCTATCCCCCTAGCAATAAAAGCCAACATTCCGTTGGCTTTCTTGATCACCTGCTGCACCTGCATACGAACTTTTTGATTTTCTTGCACGAGGACCCCCAGATCCCTTTGTACTGCAGTACTTTCCAGTCTCTCGCCATTAAGAAAATAACTTGCTCTCTGATTTTTCCTGCCAAAGTGCATAACCTCACATTTTCCAATATTATATTGCATCTGCCAAATCTCCGCCCACTCACCCAGCCTGTCTATATCCCCTTGCAGGTTTTTTATGTCCTCCTCACTCTCTACTTTCCCTCCCATCTTTGTATCATCTGCAAATTTTGATATGTTGCACTCGGTCCCCTCCTCCAAATCGTTAATATAGATTGTAAAGAGTTGGGGACCCAGCACCGACCCCTGTGGAACACCACTGGTTACTGGTTGCCAGTCCGAAAATGAACCATTTATCCCAACTCTCTGCTTCCTGTTCGATAACCAATCCTCCACCCATGCCAGAATATTACCCCCAATCCCGTGATTTTTTATCTTAAGTAATAATCTTTTATGTGGCACCTTGTCGAATGCCTTCTGGAAGTCTAAATACACTATGTCCACTGGTTCCCCTTTATCCACCCTATACGTTATATCCTCGAAGAACTCAAGCAAATTTGTCAGACATGACTTCCCCTTCATAAAGCCATGCTGACTTTGTCCTATTAAATTATGCTTATCTAAATGTTCCGTTACTGTCTCCTTAATAATAGACTCCAAAATTTTACCCACCACAGATGTTAAGCTAACTGGCCTATAATTTCCAGCCTTCTGCCTACTACCCTTTTTAAATAACGGTGTTGCATTAGCAGTTTTCCAATCTGCCGGGACCTCTCCTGAGTCCAGGGAATTTTGGAAAACTATCACCAAAGCATCCACAATCCCTACTGCCACTTCCCTCAAGACCCTAGGATGGAAGCCATCAGGTCCAGGGGATTTATCCGCCTTGAGTCCCATTATTTTACTGAGTACCATCTCCTGAGTGATTTTAATCGTATTTAGCTCCTCCCCCCCGAGAGTCCCCTGTTTGTCCAGTGTTGGGATATTCTTAGTGTCCTCTACTGTAAAGACTGAAACAAAATATTTGTTCAGCATTTTTGCCATCTCCATGTTTCCCACCATTAATTTCCCGGTCTCATCCTCTAAGGGACCTATGTTTGCCTTAGCCACCCTTTTTCTTTTTATATAACTATCGAAACTCTTGCTATCTGTTTTTATATTTTTTGCTAATTTCTTTTCATAATCTAACTTCCCTTTCTTAATCAATCCTTTAGTTACTTTTTGCTGTCTTTTGAAGAATTCCCAATCTTCTATCCTCCCACTAAGTTTGGCTACCTTATATGTCCTTGTTTTTAGTCGGATACTATCCTTGATTTCTTTACTTAGCCACGGATGGCTGTCATTTCTTTTACACCCTTTTTTCCTCAGTGGAATATATTTATTTTGAAAGTTGTAAAATAACTCCCTAAATGAACACCACTGCTCATGTACCGTCTTACCCTTTAATCTATTTTCCCAGTCCACTTTAATCAATTCCGCTCTCATACCATCATAGTCTCCTTTATTCAAGCTCAGTACGCTTGTTTGAGAATCAACCTTCTCACCCTCTAATTGGATATGGAATTCAACCATGTTGTGGTCGCTCGTTCCAAGGGGATCCTTAACGAGGACATTATTAATTAATCCTGACTCATTACACAGGACCAGGTCCAAGGTTGCCTGCCCCCTTGTAGGATCAGTTACATACTGCTCAAGAAATCCATCCCTGATGCACTCAATGAACTCGTCCTCAAGGCTGCTCTGCCCAATTTGATTTGTCCAGTTAATATGATAATTAAAATCCCCCATAATTATGGCTGTTCCCTTATTACATGCCCCGACTATCTCCTGATTAATACTTCTTCCAGCAGAGTTGCAACTATTAGGAGGCCTATATACTACGCCCACTAATGTTTTTTTTTCCCTTATTATTCCTTATCTCCACCCAAACTGTTTCATTATCTTGATGCTTTGTCCCAATATCATTTCTCTGTATTACAGTGATTCCTTCCTTTATTAACATAGCCACCCCACCTCCCCTTCCTCCCCTGAGTGAACCAGTGACCATTCCCCTGAGTGAACCAGTGACCATTCCCGAGTGAACGAGTGACCATTCCCCTGAGTGAACCAGTGACCATTCCCGAGTGAACGAGTGACCATTCCCCTGAATGAACGAGTGACCATTCCCGAGTGAACGAATGACCATTCCCCTGAGTGAACGAGGGACCATTCCCCTGAGTGAACGAGTGACTATTCCCCTGAGTGAACGAGTGACCATTCCCCTGAGTGAACGAGTGACTATTCCCCTGAGTGAACGAGTGACCATTCCCCTGAGTGAACGAGTGACCATTCCCCTGAGTGAACGAGTGACCATTCCCCTGAGTGAACGAGTGACTATTCCCCTGAGTGAACGAGTGACTATTCCCCTGAGTGAACCAGTGACCATTCCCGAGTGAACGAGTGACTATTCCCCTGAGTGAACGAGTGACTATTCCCCTGAGTGAACCAGTGACTATTCCCCTGAGTGAACGAGTGAACATTCCCCTGAGTGAACGAGTGACCATTCCCGAGTGAACGAGTGACCATTCCCCTGAGTGAACGAGTGACTATTCCCCTGAGTGAACGAGTGACCATTCCCCTGAGTGAACGAGTGACCATTCCCCTGAGTGAACCAGTGACCATTCCCGAGTGAACGAGTGACCATTCCCCTGAATGAACGAGTGACTATTCCCCTGAATGAACGAGTGACCATTCCCGAGTGAACGAGTGACTATTCCCCTGAATGAACGAGTGACTATTCCCCTGAGTGAACGAGTGACCATTCCCCTGAGTGAACGAGTGACCATTCCCGAGTGAACGAGTGACCATTCCCCTGAGTGAACGAGTGACTATTCCCCTGAGTGAACCAGTGACCATTCCCCTGAGTGAATGAGTGACTATTCCCCTGAGTGAACGAGTGACTATTCCCCTGAGTGAACGAGTGACCATTGGTCTGAGTGAAGGAGGGAAGATTGGCCTGAGTGAACGGGTGACCATGCCCCGAGTGAAGGACTGAGCCTTCCCCTGAGTGAAGGAGTGAACTTTGCTCTTAGTGAAGGAGTGACCATTGCCCAGAGTGTAGGAATGACCATGCACTGACTGAAGGAGAGACCGTTGCCCTGAGTGAAGTAGTGACCATTTCCTGGTGAAGGAATGACCATTGCCCTGAGTGAACGAGAGTCCATTTCCCTGAGTGCAGGAGTGATCATTTCCCTGAGTAAATGATTTACCATCGCTGAGTGAAGGAGTGACCATTGCCCTGAGTGAACGTGTGACCATTCATCTGAGTGAAGGAGTGCCCAGTGCCCTGATGAAGGAGTGAAGATTGCCCCGAGTGAAGGAGTGACCATTGCCCTGAGTGCAGGAGTGACCATTGCTTTGAATGAACAAGTGAGCATTCCGGTGAGTGAAGCAGTGAGTGAAAGTCTGACAATTCCACTGAGTGAAGTAATGACCATTGCCATAACTGAGGGATGACCATTGCCCTGAGTGAAGGAGTGAACATTGCCCTGAGTGAAGGAGTGACGATTTTGTTCATGAAGGAGTGACAGTTGCCATAACTGAGGGAGTGACCATTGCCCTGAGTGAAGCAGTAACTATTGCCCTGAATGAAAGAGTGACCATTCCCTGAGTGAGGGAGGGACCATTCCCCAGAGTGAAGAATTCACCATTCCCTGAGTGGAGGAGTGACCATTCCACCGAGTGAAGGAGTGACTATTGCCACGAGTGACGGATTGACCATTGCCCTGAGTGAAGGAGTGTCGATTCCCTGTAGGTAGGAGTGACCATTTCCCTGATTGATGGAGTGACCATTGCCCTGAGTGAAGGAGTGACCATTATTTGAGTGAAGGTGTGACCATTGCTTTGAGTGAAGGAGCGTCCATTGCCCTGAGTGTAGGAGTGACCATTCGCTGAGCGAAGGAGTGATCATTGGCCTCAAGGAAGGAGTGAACATTCCCTGAGTGAACGACTGTCAATCCCCTTGGTGAAGGAGTGACCACAAACCTGACTGAAGGAGTGACCATTCTCTGGGTGAAAGTGAGACCTTCGCCCTGACTGAAGGAGTGACCATTGCCTTGGCTGAAGGAGTGACCATTGCCCTGAGTGAAGAAGTGACCATTACCCTGAGTGAAGGGGTGAACATTGTGCTTTGAGAAGGAGTGACTATTGTCCTCAGTGAAGGAGTGACCATTGGAGTGATCATTCCCCTGAGTGAAGGAATGACCATTGCTCTGAGTGGAGGAGTGACCATTCCCTGAATGAGGGATTGACCATTCCCAGAGTGAAGGATTGACCATTCCCTATTGTAGGCGTGACCAAGGCCCTGAATGAAGGAGTGACCATTGCCCTGAGTGACGGAGGGACCAATGCCCTGAGTGAACGAGTGACCATTGCCCAGAGTGAAGGAGTTACTATAGCCCAGTGTGAATGAGTGACCATTGCCCAGAGTGATGGAGTGACCATAGCCCAGTGTGAACAAGTGACCATTGCCCTGAGTTAATGAGTGACCATTGCCCTGAGTGAATGAGTGACCATTGCCATGAGTGAATGAGTGACCATTCCCCAGTGTGAAGGACTGAACATTTCCCTGAGTGAAGAGGTGATCATTCCCCTGAGTGAAGAAGTGACCAATCCCTGGAGTGAAGGATTGACCATTGCCCTGAGTGAAGGAGTGACCACCCCACTTAGTGAAGAAGTGACCATTGCCCAGAGAGAATGAGTGACCATTACCCTGTGTGAAGGAGTGACCAATGCCCTGAGTGTTAGAGTGACCAATGCCATGAGTGATGGGGTGACTAATTACCTGAGTGATGGAGTGAACATTCTCCTGAGTGTAGTCGTGACCATTCCCCAGAGTCAAAGAGTGAACATTGCCCTGAGTGAAGGAGTGACTATTGCCCTGAGTGAAGGAGTGAGCATTGCCCTATGAACGAGTGACCAGTGCGAGTGAAGGACAGACCATTACCCTGAGTGACCATTGCCATGAGTGAAGGAGTCACCATTGCCCTGTGAAGGAGTGACAATTGCCCTGAGTGTTGGAGTGGCCATTCCCCTGAGTGAATGAGTGACCATTGCCCTGTGAAGGAGTGACCATTGCCCACTGTGAAGGAGTGACCATTGCCCAGAGTGAAGGAGTGACCATTGCCCTGTGAAGGATTGACTAATGCCCAGAGTGAAGGAGTGACCATTGCCCTGAGTGAAGGAGTGACCATTGCCCTGAATGAAGGAGTGACCATTGCCCACTGTGAAGGAGTGACCATTGGCCAGAGTGATGGAGTGACCATTGCCCTGTGAAGGAGTGACCATTGCCCTAAGTGAAGGAGTGAGCATTGTCCTGAGTGCAGGAGTGACCATTGCCCTGAGTGAAGGAGTGCCCGTTGCCCTGAGTGAAGGAGTGCCCGTTGCCCTGAGTGAAGGAGTGACCATTGCCCTGTGAAGGAGTACCCATTGCCTGAGTGAAGGAATGCCCATTGCCCTTCGTGACGGAGTGCACATCGCCCTGAGTGAAGGAGTGACCGTCGCCCTAAATGACGATTGCCCATTGCCCTGAGTGAAGGAGTGACCGTCGCCCTGAATTACGATTGCCCATTGCCCTGAGTGAAGGAGTGACCATTGCCCTGTGAAGGAGTGACCATTGCCCTGTGAAGGAGTGACCATTGCCCTGAGTGTAGGAGTGACCATTGCCCTGATTGAAGGAGTGACCATTGCCCTGAGTGAAGGAGTGACCATTTCCCTGAGTGTAGGAGTGACCATTGCCCTGTGAAGAGTGACTATTGCCCTGTGAAGGAGTGACCATTGCCCTGAGTGTAGGAGTGACCATTGCCTTGTGAAGGAGTGACCATTGCCCTGAGTGAAGGAGTGACCATTGCCCTGTGAAGTAGTGACCATTGCCCTGAGTGTAGGAGTGACCATTGTCCTATGAAGGAGTGATCATTGCCCTGTGAAGGAGTGAACATTTTCGAGTGAAGGACAGACCATTGCCCTGAGTGACCATCGCCCTGAGTGAAGGAGTCACCATTGCCCTGAGTGAAGGAGTGACTAATACAACGAGTGAATGAGTGACTGTTGCCGGAGTGAAGGACTGACCATTTCCCTGAGTGTAGGAGTGACCATTGCCCTGTGAAGGTGTGACCATTGCCCTGAGAGACAGAGTGACCATTGCCCTGTGAAGGAGTGACCATTGCCCTGTGAAGGAGTGACCAATGCCCTGAGTGTAGGAGTGACCATTGCACTGTGAAGGAGTGAACATTTCCCTGAGTGTAGGAGTGACCATTGCCCTGTGAAAGAGTGACCATTGCCCTGTGAAGGAGTGACCATTGCCCTGAGTGTAGCAGTGACCATTGCCCTGTGAAGGAGTGACCATTGCCCTGTGAAGGAGTGACCATTACCCTGAGTGAAGGAGTGACCATTGCACAGAGTGAAGGAGTGACCATTGCCCTGAAATGAGTGAACATTGCCCAGTGAAGGAGTGACCATTGCCCAGAGTGAAGGATTGACAATTGCCCTGGAAATGGGTGACCACTGCCTTGTGAAGGAGTGACCATTGCCCTGAGTGAAGGAGTGACCATTGCCGAGAGTGATGGAGTGAGCATTGCCCTATGAACGAATGACCAATGCTGAGTGAAGGACAGACCATTACCCTGAGTGACCATTGCTGTGAGTGAAGGAGTCACCATTGCCCTGTGAAGGAGTGACAATTGCCCTGAGTGTTGGAGTGACCATTCCCCTGAGTGAAAGAGTGACCATTGCCCTGTGAAGGAGTGACCATTGCCCACTGTGAAGGAGTGACCATTGCCCAGAGTGAAGGAGTGACCATTGCCCTGTGAAGGATTGACTATTGCACAGAGTGAAGGAGTGACCATTGCCCTGAGTGAAGGAGTGACCATTGCCCTGTGAAGGAGTGACTATTGCCCAGAGTGAAGCAGTGACCATTGCCCTGAATGAAGGAGTGACCATTGCCCACTGTGAAGGAGTGACCATTGGCCAGAGTGAAGGAGTGACCATTGCCCTGTGAAGGAGTGACCATTGCCCTAAGTGAAGGAGTGAGCATTGTCCTGAGTGAAGGAGTGACCATTGCCCTGAGTGAAGGAGTGACCGTTGCCCAGAGTGAAGGAGTGCCCGTTGCCCTGAGTGAAGGAGTGTCCGTTGCCCTGAGTGAAGGAGTGACCATTGCCCTGTGAAGGAGTACCCATTGCCTGAGTGAAGGAATGCCCATTGCCCTTCGTGACGGAGTGCACATCGCCCTGAGTGAAGTAGTAACCGTCACCCTGAATGACGATTGCCCATTGCTCTGAGTGAAGGAGTGACCATTGCCCTGTGAAGGAGTGACCAATGCCCTGAGTGTAGGAGTGACCATTGCACTGTGAAGGAGTGACCATTGCCCTGAGTGTAGCAGAGACCATTGCCCTGTGAAGGAGTGACCATTGCCCTGTGAAGGAGTGACCATTACCCTGAGTGAAGGAGTGACCATTGCACAGAGTGAAGGAGTGACCATTGCCCTGAAATGAGTGAACATTGCCCAGTGAAGGAGTGACCATTGCCCAGAGTGAAGGATTGACAATTGCCCTGGAAATGGGTGACCACTGCCTTGTGAAGGAGTGACCATTGCCCTGAGTGAAGGAGTGACCATTGCCGAGAGTGATGGAGTGAGCATTGCCCTATGAACGAGTGACCAGTGCCGAGTGAAGGACAGACCATTACCCTGAGTGACCATTGCTGTGAGTGAAGGAGTCACCATTGCCCTGTGAAGGAGTGACAATTGCCCTGAGTGTTGGAGTGACCATTCCCCTGAGTGAATGAGTGACCATTGCCCTGTGAAGGAGTGACCATTGCCCACTGTGAAGGAGTGACCATTGCCCTGAGTGAAGGAGTGACCATTGCCCTGTGAAGGAGTGACTATTGCCCAGAGTGAAGCAGTGACCATTGCCCTGAATGAAGGAGTGACCATTGCCCACTGTGAAGGAGTGAGCATTGACCTGAGTGAAGGAGCGACCATTGCCCTGAGTGAAGGAGTGACCGTTGCCCAGAGTGAAGGAGTGCCCGTTGCCCTGAGTGAAGGAGTGTCCGTTGCCCTGAGTGAAGGAGTGACCATTGCCCTGTGAAGGAGTACCCATTGCCTGAGTGAAGGAATGCCCATTGCCCTTCGTGACGGAGTGCACATCGCCCTGAGTGAAGTAGTGACCGTCACCCTGAATGACGATTGCCCATTGCTCTGAGTGAAGGAGAGACCATTGCCCTGTGAAGGAGTGACCATTGCCCTGTGAAGGAGTGAACATTGCCCTAAGTGAAGGAGTGAGCATTGTCCTGAGTGAAAGAGTGACCATTGCCCTGAGTGAAGGAGTGACCGTTGCCCAGAGTGAAGGAGTGCCCGTTGCCCTGAGTGAAGGAGTGACCATTGCCCTGAGTGAAGGAGTGACCATTGCCCTAATTGAAGGAGTGAGCATTGTCCTGAGTGAAGGAGTGACCATTGCCCTGAGTGAAGGAGTGTCCGTTGCCCTGAGTGAAGGAGTGTCCGTTGCCCTGAGTGAAGGAGTGACCATTGCCCTGTGAAGGAGTGACCATTGCCCTAAGTGAAGGAGTGAGCATTGTCCTGAGTGAAGGAGTGATCATTGCCCTGAGTGAAGGAGTGACCGTTGCCCAGAGTGAAGGACTGCCTGTTGCCCTGAGTGAAGGAGTGTCCGTTGCCCTGAGTGAAGGAGTAACCATTGCCCTGTGAAGGAGTACCCATTGCCTGAGTGAAGGAATGCCCATTGCCCTTCGTGACGGAGTGCACATCGCCCTGAGTGAAGGAGTGACCGTCGCCCTGAATGACGATTGCCCATTGCCCTGAGTGACAGAGTGACCATTGCCCTGTGAAGGAGTGACCATTGGCCAGAGTGAAGGAGTGACTATTGCCCTGTAAAGGAGTGACAATTGCCCTGAGTGAAGGATTGACCATTGCCCTGTGAAGGATTGACCATTGCCCTGAGTGAAGGAGTGACCATTGCCCTGTGAAGGATTGACCATTGCCCTGAGTGAAGGAGTGACCATTGCCCTAAGTGTAGGAGTGACCATTGCCCTGTGAAGGAGTGACCATTGCCCTGAGTGACGGAGTGACCATTGCCCTGTGAAGGAGTGACCATTGTCCAGAGTGAAGGAGTGACCATTGCCCTGAGTGTAGGAGTGACCATTGCCCTGTTAAGGAGTGACCATTTCCCTGAGTGAAGGAGTGACCATTGCCCTGTGAAGGAGTGACCATTTCTCTGAGTGAAGGAGTGACCATTGCCCTGTGAAGGAGTGACTATTGCCCTGTGAAGGAGTGACCATTGCCCTGAGTGAAGGATTGACAATTTGCCCTGTTAAGTAGTGACCATTGCCCTGAGTGAAGGAGTGACTATTGCCCTGTGAAGGAGTGACCATTGCCCTGAGAGTAGGAGTGACCATTGCCCTGAGAGAAGGATTGACCATTGCCTTGTTAAGGATTGACCATTGCCCCGAGTGAAGGAGTGACCATTGCCCTGTGAAGGATTGACCATTGCCCTGAGTGAAGGAGTGACCATTTCCCTAAGTGTAGGAGTGAGCATTGCCCTGTGAAGGAGTGACCATTGCCCTGAGTGACGGAGTGACCATTGCCCTGTGAAGGAGTGACCATTGCCCTGAAAAGTAGTGACTATTGCCCTGTGAAGGAGTGACCATTGCCCTGAGTGAAGAATTGACAATTTGCCCTGTGAAGGAGTGACCATTACCCTGAGTGAAGGAGTGACCATTGCCCAGAGTGAAGGAGTGACCATTGCCCTGAAAAGGAGTGAACATTGCCCAGTGAAGGAGTGACCATTGCCCAGAGTGAAGGATTGACCATTGCCCTGTAAATGGGTGACCATTGCCTTATGAAGGAGTGACCATTGCCTAGAGTGAAGGAGTGAGCATTGCCCTATGAACGAGTGACCAGTGCCGAGTGAAGGACAGACCATTACCCTGAGTGACCATTGCCGTGAGTGAAGGAGTCACCATTGCCCTGTGAAGGAGTGACAATTGCCCTGAGTGTTGGAGTGACCATTCCCCTGAGTGAATGAGTGACCATTGCCCTGTGAAGGAGTGACCATTGCCCACTGTGAAGGAGTGACCATTGCCCAGAGTGAAGGAGTGACCATTGCCCTGTGAAGGATTGACTATTGCCCAGAGTGAAGGAGTGACCATTGCCCTGAGTGAAGGAGTGACCATTGCCCTGTGAAGGAGTGACTATTGCCCAGAGTGAAGCAGTGACCATTGCCCTGAATGAAGGAGTGACCATTGCCCACTGTGAAGGAGTGACCATTGGCCAGAGTGAAGGAGTGACCATTGCCCTGAAAAGGAGTGACAATTGCCCTGAGTGAAGGATTGACCATTGCCCTGTGAAGGATTGACCATTGCCCTGAGTGAAGGAGTGACCATTGCCCTGTGAAGGATTGACCATTGCCCTGAGTGAAGGAGTGACCATTTCCCTAAGTGTAGGAGTGACCATTGCCCTGTGAAGGAGTAACCATTGCCCTGAGTGACGGAGTGACCATTGCCCTGTGAAGGAGTGACCATTGCCCAGAGTGAAGGAGTGACCATTGCCCTGAGTGTAGGAGTGACCATTGCCCTGTGAAGGATTGACCATTGCCCTGAGTGAAGGAGTGACCATTGCCCTGTGAAGGAGTGACCATTTCTCTGAGTGAAGGAGTGACCATTGCCCTGTGAAGGAGTGACCATTGCCCTGAAAAGGAGTGAACATTGCCCAGTGAAGGAGTGACCATTGCCCAGAGTGAAGGATTGACCATTGCCCTGTAAAGGATAACCATTGCCTTGTGAAGGAGTGACCATTGCCCTGAGTGAAGGAGTGACCATTGCCCAGAGTGAAGGAGTGACCATTGCCCTGTGAAGGAGTGACCATTGCGCAGAGTGAAGGATTGACATTGCCCTGTAAAGAATAACCATTGCCTTGTGAAGGAGTGAACATTGCCCTGAGTGAAGGAGCGACCATTGCCCTGTGAAGGAGTGACCATTGCTGAGTGAAGGACAGACCATTGCCCTGATTGACCATTGCCCTGAGTGAAGGAGTCACCATTGCCCTGAGTGAAGGAGTGACTAATACACAGAGTGAAGGAGTGTCCATTGCCCAGAGTGACTACTGTCCGAGTGAAGGAGTGACCACTGTCGGAGTGACCATTGGCCTGAGTGAAGGAGTGATCATTGGCCTGAGTGGAGGTGTAATCATTGCCCTAAGTGACGGAGTGACCATTGCCCTGAGTGATGGTTTGACCATTGCCCTGAGTGCCGGAGTTACCATTGCCCTGAGTTATGGATTGACCATTGCCCTGAGTGACTGAGTGACAATTGCCCTAAGTGACGGAGTGACCATTGCCCTGAGTGATGGTTTGACCATTGCCCTGAGTGACGGAGTGACTATGGCCCTGAGTGATGGTTTGACCATTGCCCTGAGTGACAGAGTAACCATTGCCCAGAGTGAAGGAGTGACAATTCCCCTGTGAAGGAGTGAACATTGCCCTGAGTGTAGGAGTGACCATTGCCCTGTGAAAGAGTGACCATTGCCCTGAGTGTAGCAGTGACCATTGCCCTGTGAAGGAGTGTCCATTGCCCTGTGAAGGAGTGACCATTACCCTGAGTGAAGGAGTGACCATTGCCCAGAGTGAAGGATTGACAATTGTCCTGGAAATGGGTGACCATTGCCCTGAGTGAAGGAGTGACCATTGCCGAGAGTGATGGAGTGAGCATTGCCCTATGAACGAGTGACCAGTGCCGAGTGAAGGACAGACCATTACCCTGAGTGACCATTGCTGTGAGTGAAGGAGTCACCATTGCCCTGTGAAGGAGTGACAATTGCCCTGAGTGAAGGAGTGACCATTGCCCTGAGTGAAGGAGTGACCATTGCCCTGTGAAGGAGTGACTATTGCCCAGAGTGAAGCAGTGACCATTGCCCTGAATGAAGGAGTGACCATTGCCCACTGTGAAGGAGTGACCATTGGCCAGAGTGAAGGAGTGACCATTGCCCTGTGAAGGAGTGACCATTGCCCTAAGTGAAGGAGTGAGCATTGTCCTGAGTGAAGGAGTGACCATTGCCCTGAGTGAAGGAGTGACCGTTGCCCAGAGTGAAGGAGTGCCCGTTGCCCTGAGTGAATGAGTGACCATTGCCCTGTGAAGGAGTACCCATTGCCTGAGTGAAGGAATGCCCATTGCCCTTCGTGACGGAGTGCACATCGCACTGAGTGAAGGAGTGACCGTCGCCCTGAATGACGATTGTCCATTGCCCTGAGTGAAGGAGTGACCATTGCCCTGTGAAGGAGTGACCATTGCCCAGAGTGACTGAGTGACCATTGCCCTGAAAAGGAGTGAACATTGCCCAGTGAAGGAGTGACCATTGCCCAGAGTGAAGGATTGACCATTGCCCTGTAAATGGGTGACCATTGCCTTGTGAAGGAGTGACCATTGCCTAGAGTGAAGGAGTGAGCATTGCCCTATGAACGAGTGACCAGTGCGAGTGAAGGACAGACCATTACCCTGAGTGACCATTGCCATGAGTGAAGGAGTCACCATTGCCCTGTGAAGGAGTGACAATTGCCCTGAGTGTTGGAGTGACCATTCCCCTGAGTGAATGAGTGACCATTGCCCTGTGAAGGAGTGACCATTGCCCACTGTGAAGGAGTGACCATTGCCCAGAGTGAAGGATTGACCATTGCCCTGTGAAGGATTGACTAATGCCCAGAGTGAAGGAGTGACCATTGCCCTGAGTGAAGGAGTGACCATTGCCCTGAATGAAGGAGTGACCATTGCTCACTGTGAAGGAGTGACCATTGGCCAGAGTGATGGAGTGACCATTGCCCTGTGAAGGAGTGACCATTGCCCTCAGTGAAGGAGTGAGCATTGTCCTGAGTGCAGGAGTGACCATTGCCCTGAGTGAAGGAGTGCCCGTTGCCCTGAGTGAAGGGGTGCCCGTTGCCCTGAGTGAAGGAGTGACCATTGCCCTGTGAAGGAGTACCCATTGCCTGAGTGAAGGAATGCCCATTGCCCTTCGTGACGGAGTGCACATCGCCCTGAGTGAAGGAGTGACCGTCGCCCTAAATGACGATTGCCCATTGCCCTGAGTGAAGGAGTGACCGTCGCCCTGAATTACGATTGCCCATTGCCCTGAGTGAAGGAGTGACCATTGCCCTGTGAAGGAGTGACCATTGCCCTGAGTGTAGGAGTGACCATTGCCCTGATTGAAGGAGTGACCATTGCCCTGAGTGAAGGAGTGACCATTTCCCTGAGTGTAGGAGTGACCATTGCCCTGTGAAGAGTGACTATTGCTCTGTGAAGGAGTGACCATTGCCCTGAGTGTAGGAGTGACCATTGCCTTGTGAAGGAGTGACCATTGCCCTGAGTGAAGGAGTGACCATTGCCCTGTGAAGTAGTGACCATTGCCCTGAGTGTAGGAGTGACCATTGTCCTATGAAGGAGTGATCATTGTCCTGTGAAGGAGTGAACATTTTCGAGTGAAGGACAGACCATTGCCCTGAGTGACCATCGCCCTGAGTGAAGGAGTCACCATTGCCCTGAGTGAAGGAGTGACTAATACAACGAGTGAATGAGTGACTGTTGCCGAAGTGAAGGACTGACCATTTCCCTGAGTGTAGGAGTGACCATTGCCCTGTGAAGGTGTGACCATTGCCTTGAGAGACAGAGTGACCATTGCCCTGTGAAGGAGTGACCATTGCCCTGTGAAGGAGTGACCAATGCCCTGAGTGTAGGAGTGACCATTGCACTGTGAAGGAGTGACCATTTCCCTGAGTGCAGGAGTGACCATTGCCCTGTGAAAGAGTGACCATTGCCCTGTGAAGGAGTGACCATTGCCCTGAGTGTAGCAGTGACCATTGCCCTGTGAAGGAGTGACCATTGCCCTGTGAAGGAGTGACCATTACCCTGAGTGAAGGAGTGACCATTGCACAGAGTGAAGGAGTGACCATTGCCCTGAAATGAGTGAACATTGCCCAGTGAAGGAGTGACCATTGCCCAGAGTGAAGGATTGACAATTGCCCTGGAAATGGGTGACCACTGCCTTGTGAAGGAGTGACCATTGCCCTGAGTGAAGGAGTGACCATTGCCGAGAGTGATGGAGTGAGCATTGCCCTACGAACGAGTGACCAGTGCTGAGTGAAGGACAGACCATTACCCTGAGTGACCATTGCTGTGAGTGAAGGAGTCACCATTGCCCTGTGAAGGAGTGACAATTGCCCTGAGTGTTGGAGTGACCATTCCCCTGAGTGAATGAGTGACCATTGCCCTGTGAAGGAGTGACCATTGCCCACTGTGAAGGAGTGACCATTGCCCAGAGTGAAGGAGTGACCATTGCCCTGTGAAGGATTGACTATTGCCCAGAGTGAAGGAGTGACCATTGCCCAGAGTGAAGGAGTGACCATTGCCCTGTGAAGGATTGACTATTGCCCAGAGTGAAGGAGTGACCATTGCCCTGAGTGAAGGAGTGACCATTGCACTGTGAAGGAGTGTCTATTGCCCAGAGTGAAGCAGTGACCATTGCCCTGAATGAAGGAGTGACCATTGCCCACTGTGAAGGAGTGACCATTGGCCAGAGTGAAGGAGTGACCATTGCCCTGTGAAGGAGTGACCATTGCCCTAAGTGAAGGAGTGAGCATTGTCCTGAGTGAAGGAGTGATCATTGCCCTGAGTGAAGGAGTGACCGTTGCCCAGAGTGAAGGACTGCCTGTTGCCCTGAGTGAAGGAGTGTCCGTTGCCCTGAGTGAAGGAGTAACCATTGCCCTGTGAAGGAGTACCCATTGCCTGAGTGAAGGAATGCCCATTGCCCTTCGTGACGGAGTGCACATCGCCCTGAGTGACAGAGTGACCATTGCCCTGTGAAGGAGTGACCATTGGCCAGAGTGAAGGAGTGCCTATTGGCCTGTAAAGGAGTGACAATTGCCCTGAGTGAAGGATTGACCATTGCCCTGTGAAGGATTGACCATTGCCCTGAGTGAAGGAGCGACCATTGCCCTGTGAAGGAGTGACCATTGCTGAGTGAAGGACAGACCATTGCCCTGATTGACCATTGCCCTGAGTGAAGGAGTCACCATTGCCCTGAGTGAAGGAGTGACTAATACACAGAGTGAAGGAGTGTCCATTGCCCAGAGTGACTACTGTCCGAGTGAAGGAGTGACCACTGTCGGAGTGACCATTGGCCTGAGTGAAGGAGTGATCATTGGCCTGAGTGGAGGTGTAATCATTGCCCTAAGTGACGGAGTGACCATTGCCCTGAGTGATGGTTTGACCATTGCCCTGAGTGCCGGAGTTACCATTGCCCTGAGTTATGGATTGACCATTGCCCTGAGTGACTGAGTGACAATTGCCCTAAGTGACGGAGTGACCATTGCCCTGAGTGATGGTTTGACCATTGCCCTGAGTGACGGAGTGACTATGGCCCTGAGTGATGGTTTGACCATTGCCCTGAGTGACAGAGTAACCATTGCCCAGAGTGAAGGAGTGACAATTCCCCTGTGAAGGAGTGAACATTGCCCTGAGTGTAGGAGTGACCATTGCCCTGTGAAAGAGTGACCATTGCCCTGAGTGTAGCAGTGACCATTGCCCTGTGAAGGAGTGTCCATTGCCCTGTGAAGGAGTGACCATTACCCTGAGTGAAGGAGTGACCATTGCCCAGAGTGAAGGATTGACAATTGCCCTGGAAATGGGTGACCATTGCCCTGAGTGAAGGAGTGACCATTGCCGAGAGTGATGGAGTGAGCATTGCCCTATGAACGAGTGACCAGTGCCGAGTGAAGGACAGACCATTACCCTGAGTGACCATTGCTGTGAGTGAAGGAGTCACCATTGCCCTGTGAAGGAGTGACAATTGCCCTGAGTGAAGGAGTGACCATTGCCCTGAGTGAAGGAGTGACCATTGCCCTGTGAAGGAGTGACTATTGCCCAGAGTGAAGCAGTGACCATTGCCCTGAATGAAGGAGTGACCATTGCCCACTGTGAAGGAGTGACCATTGGCCAGAGTGAAGGAGTGACCATTGCCCTGTGAAGGAGTGACCATTGCCCTAAGTGAAGGAGTGAGCATTGTCCTGAGTGAAGGAGTGACCATTGCCCTGAGTGAAGGAGTGACCGTTGCCCAGAGTGAAGGAGTGCCCGTTGCCCTGAGTGAATGAGTGACCATTGCCCTGTGAAGGAGTACCCATTGCCTGAGTGAAAGAATGCCCATTGCCCTTCGTGACGGAGTGCACATCGCACTGAGCGAAGGAGTGACCGTCGCCCTGAATGACGATTGTCCATTGCCCTGAGTGAAGGAGTGACCATTGCCCTGTGAAGGAGTGACCATTGCCCAGAGTGACTGAGTGACCATTGCCCTGAAAAGGAGTGAACATTGCCCAGTGAAGGAGTGACCATTGCCCAGAGTGAAGGATTGACCATTGCCCTGTAAATGGGTGACCATTGCCTTGTGAAGGAGTGACCATTGCCTAGAGTGAAGGAGTGAGCATTGCCCTATGAACGAGTGACCAGTGCGAGTGAAGGACAGACCATTACCCTGAGTGACCATTGCCATGAGTGAAGGAGTCACCATTGCCCTGTGAAGGAGTGACAATTGCCCTGAGTGTTGGAGTGACCATTCCCCTGAGTGAATGAGTGACCATTGCCCTGTGAAGGAGTGACCATTGCCCACTGTGAAGGAGTGACCATTGCCCAGAGTGAAGGATTGACCATTGCCCTGTGAAGGATTGACTAATGCCCAGAGTGAAGGAGTGACCATTGCCCTGAGTGAAGGAGTGACCATTGCCCTGAATGAAGGAGTGACCATTGCTCACTGTGAAGGAGTGACCATTGGCCAGAGTGATGGAGTGACCATTGCCCTGTGAAGGAGTGACCATTGCCCTAAGTGAAGGAGTGAGCATTGTCCTGAGTGCAGGAGTGACCATTGCCCTGAGTGAAGGAGTGCCCGTTGCCCTGAGTGAAGGAGTGCCCGTTGCCCTGAGTGAAGGAGTGACCATTGCCCTGTGAAGGAGTACCCATTGCCTGAGTGAAGGAATGCCCATTGCCCTTCGTGACGGAGTGCACATCGCCCTGAGTGAAGGAGTGACCGTCGCCCTAAATGACGATTGCCCATTGCCCTGAGTGAAGGAGTGACCGTCGCCCTGAATTACGATTGCCCATTGCCCTGAGTGAAGGAGTGACCATTGCCCTGTGAAGGAGTGACCATTGCCCTGTGAAGGAGTGACCATTGCCCTGAGTGTAGGAGTGACCATTGCCCTGATTGAAGGAGTGACCATTGCCCTGAGTGAAGGAGTGACCATTTCCCTGAGTGTAGGAGTGACCATTGCCCTGTGAAGAGTGACTATTGCTCTGTGAAGGAGTGACCATTGCCCTGAGTGTAGGAGTGACCATTGCCTTGTGAAGGAGTGACCATTGCCCTGAGTGAAGGAGTGACCATTGCCCTGTGAAGTAGTGACCATTGCCCTGAGTGTAGGAGTGACCATTGTCCTATGAAGGAGTGATCATTGTCCTGTGAAGGAGTGAACATTTTCGAGTGAAGGACAGACCATTGCCCTGAGTGACCATCGCCCTGAGTGAAGGAGTCACCATTGCCCTGAGTGAAGGAGTGACTAATACAACGAGTGAATGAGTGACTGTTGCCGAAGTGAAGGACTGACCATTTCCCTGAGTGTAGGAGTGACCATTGCCCTGTGAAGGTGTGACCATTGCCTTGAGAGACAGAGTGACCATTGCCCTGTGAAGGAGTGACCATTGCCCTGTGAAGGAGTGACCAATGCCCTGAGTGTAGGAGTGACCATTGCACTGTGAAGGAGTGACCATTTCCCTGAGTGCAGGAGTGACCATTGCCCTGTGAAAGAGTGACCATTGCCCTGTGAAGGAGTGACCATTGCCCTGAGTGTAGCAGTGACCATTGCCCTGTGAAGGAGTGACCATTGCCCTGTGAAGGAGTGACCATTACCCTGAGTGAAGGAGTGACCATTGCACAGAGTGAAGGAGTGACCATTGCCCTGAAATGAGTGAACATTGCCCAGTGAAGGAGTGACCATTGCCCAGAGTGAAGGATTGACAATTGCCCTGGAAATGGGTGACCACTGCCTTGTGAAGGAGTGACCATTGCCCTGAGTGAAGGAGTGACCATTGCCGAGAGTGATGGAGTGAGCATTGCCCTACGAACGAGTGACCAGTGCTGAGTGAAGGACAGACCATTACCCTGAGTGACCATTGCTGTGAGTGAAGGAGTCACCATTGCCCTGTGAAGGAGTGACAATTGCCCTGAGTGTTGGAGTGACCATTCCCCTGAGTGAATGAGTGACCATTGCCCTGTGAAGGAGTGACCATTGCCCACTGTGAAGGAGTGACCATTGCCCAGAGTGAAGGAGTGACCATTGCCCTGTGAAGGATTGACTATTGCCCAGAGTGAAGGAGTGACCATTGCCCTGAGTGAAGGAGTGACCATTGCACTGTGAAGGAGTGTCTATTGCCCAGAGTGAAGCAGTGACCATTGCCCTGAATGAAGGAGTGACCATTGCCCACTGTGAAGGAGTGACCATTGGCCAGAGTGAAGGAGTGACCATTGCCCTGTGAAGGAGTGACCATTGCCCTAAGTGAAGGAGTGAGCATTGTCCTGAGTGAAGGAGTGATCATTGCCCTGAGTGAAGGAGTGACCGTTGCCCAGAGTGAAGGACTGCCTGTTGCCCTGAGTGAAGGAGTGTCCGTTGCCCTGAGTGAAGGAGTAACCATTGCCCTGTGAAGGAGTACCCATTGCCTGAGTGAAGGAATGCCCATTGCCCTTCGTGACGGAGTGCACATCGCCCTGAGTGACAGAGTGACCATTGCCCTGTTAAGGAGTGACCATTGGCCAGAGTGAAGGAGTGCCTATTGGCCTGTAAAGGAGTGACAATTGCCCTGAGTGAAGGATTGACCATTGCCCTGTGAAGGATTGACCATTGCCCTGAGTGAAGGAGTGACCATTGCCCTGTGAAGGATTGACCATTGCCCTGAGTGAAGGAGTGACCATTGCCCTAAGTGTAGAAGTGACCATTGCCCTGTGAAGGAGTGACCATTGCCCTGAGTGACGGAGTGACCATTGCCCTGTGAAGGAGTGACCATTGTCCAGAGTGAAGGAGTGACCATTGCCCTGAGTGCAGGAGTGACCATTGCCCTGTTAAGGAGTGACCATTTCCCTGAGTGAAGGAGTGACCATTGCCCTGTGAAGGAGTGACCATTTCTCTGAGTGAAGGAGTGACCATTGCCCTGTGAAGGAGTGACTATTGCCCTGTGAATGAGTGACCATTGCCCTGAGTGAAGGATTGACAATTTGCCCTGCTAAGTAGTGACCATTGCCCTGAGTGAAGGAGTGACTATTGCCCTGTGAAGGAGTGACCATTACCCTGAGTGAAGGAGTGACCATTGCCCAGAGTGAAGGAGTGACCATTGCCCTGAAAAGGAGTGAACATTGCCCAGTGAAGGAGTGACCATTGCCCAGAGTGAAGGATTGACCATTGCCCTGTAAATGGGTGACCATTGCCTTGTGAAGGAGTGACCATTGCCTAGAGTGAAGGAGTGAGCATTGCCCTATGAACGAGTGACCAGTGCCGAGTGAAGGACAGACCATTACCCTGAGTGACCATTGCCGTGAGTGAAGGCGTCAATATTGCCCTGTGAAGGAGTGACGATTGCCCTGAGTGTTGGAGTGACCATTCCCCTGAGTGAATGAGTGACCATTGCCCTGTGAAGGAGTGACCATTGCCCACTGTGAAGGAGTGACCATTGCCCAGAGTGAAGGAGTGACCATTGCCCTGTGAAGGAGTGACCATTGCCGAGAGTGATGGAGTGAGCATTGCCCTATGAACGAGTGACCAGTGCCGAGTGAAGGACAGACCATTACCCTGAGTGACCATTGCTGTGAGTGAAGGAGTCACCATTGCCCTGTGAAGGAGTGACAATTGCCCTGAGTGAAGGAGTGACCATTCCCCTGAGTGAATGAGTGACCATTGCCCAGAGTGAAGTAGTGACCATTGCCCTGTGAAGGATTGACTATTGCCCAGAGTGAAGGAGTGACCATTGCCCTGAGTGAAGGAGTGACCATTGCCCTGTGAAGGAGTGACTATTGCCCTGAGTGAAGCAGTGACCATTGCCCTAAATGAAGGAGTGACCATTGCCCACTGTGAAGGAGTGACCATTGGCCAGAGCGAAGGAGTGACCATTGCCCTGTGAAGGAGTGACCATTGCCCTAAGTGAAGGAGTGAGCATTGTCCTGAGTGAAGGAGTGACCATTGCCCTGAGTGAAGGAGTGACCGTTGCCCAGAGTGAAGGAGTGCCCGTTGCCCTGAGTGAATGAGTGACCATTGCCCTGTGAAGGAGTACCCATTGCCTGAGTGAAGGAATGCCCATTGCCCTTCGTGACGGAGTGCACATCGCACTGAGTGAAGGAGTGACCGTCGCCCTGAATGACGATTGTCCATTGCCCTGAGTGAAGGAGTGACCATTGCCCTGTGAAGGAGTGACCATTGCCCAGAGTGACTGAGTGACCATTGCCCTGAAAAGGAGTGAACATTGCCCAGTGAAGGAGTGACCATTGCCCAGAGTGAAGGAGTGACTATTGCCCTGTGAAGGAGTGACCATTACCCTGAGTGAAGGAGTGACCATTGCCCAGAGTGAAGGAGTGACCATTGCCCTGAAAAGGAGTGAACATTGCCCAGTGAAGGAGTGACCATTGCCCAGAGTGAAGGATTGACCATTGCCCTGTAAATGGGTGACCATTGCCTTGTGAAGGAGTGACCATTGCCTAGAGTGAAGGAGTGAGCATTGCCCTATGAACGAGTGACCAGTGCCGAGTGAAGGACAGACCATTACCCTGAGTGACCATTGCCGTGAGTGAAGGAGTCACTATTGCCCTGTGAAGGAGTGAAAATTGCCCTGAGTGTTGGAGTGACCATTCCCCTGAGTGAATGAGTGACCATTGCCCTGTGAAGGAGTGACCATTGCCCACTGTGAAGGAGTGACCATTGCCCAGAGTGAAGGAGTGACCATTGCCCTGTGAAGTAGTGACCATTGCCGAGAGTGATGGAGTGAGCATTGCCCTATGAACGAGTGACCAGTGCCGAGTGAAGGACAGACCATTAACCTGAGTGACCATTGCTGTGAGTGAAGGAGTCATCATTGCCCTGTGAAGGAGTGACAATTGCCCTGAGTGAAGGAGTGACCATTCCCCTGAGTGAATGAGTGACCATTGCCCAGAGTGAAGGAGTGACCATTGCCCTGTGAAGGATTGACTATTGCCCAGAGTGAAGGAGTGACCATTGCCCTGAGTGAAGGAGTGACCATTGCCCTGTGAAGGAGTGACTATTGCCCAGAGTGAAGCAGTGACCATTGCCCTGAATGAAGGAGTGACCATTGCCCACTGTGAAGGAGTGACCATTGGCCAGAGCGAAGGAGTGACCATTGCCCTGTGAAGGAGTGACCATTGCCCTAAGTGAAGGAGTGAGCATTGTCCTGAGTGAAGGAGTGACCATTGCCCTGAGTGAAGGAGTGACCGTTGCCCAGAGTGAAGGAGTGCCCGTTGCCCTGAGTGAATGAGTGACCATTGCCCTGTGAAGGAGTACCCATTGCCTGAGTGAAGGAATGCCCATTGCCCTTCGTGACGGAGTGCACATCGCACTGAGTGAAGGAGTGACCGTCGCCCTGAATGACGATTGTCCATTGCCCTGAGTGAAGAAGTGACCATTGCCCTGTGAAGGAGTGACCATTGCCCAGAGTGACTGAGTGACCATTGCCCTGAAAAGGAGTGAACATTGCCCAGTGAAGGAGTGACCATTGCCCAGAGTGAAGGATTGACCATTGCCCTGTAAATGGGTGACCATTGCCTTGTGAAGGAGTGACCATTGCCTAGAGTGAAGGAGTGAGCATTGCCCTATGAACGAGTGACCAGTGCGAGTGAAGGACAGACCATTACCCTGAGTGACCATTGCCATGAGTGAAGGAGTCACCATTGCCCTGTGAAGGAGTGACAATTGCCCTGAGTGTTGGAGTGACCATTCCCCTGAGTGAATGAGTGACCATTGCCCTGTGAAGGAGTGACCATTGCCCACTGTGAAGGAGTGACCATTGCCCAGAGTGAAGGAGTGACCATTGCCCTGTGAAGGATTGACTAATGCCCAGAGTGAAGGAGTGACCATTGCCCTGAGTGAAGGAGTGACCATTGCCCTGAATGAAGGAGTGACCATTGCCCACTGTGAAGGAGTGACCATTGGCCAGAGTGATGGAGTGACCATTGCCCTGTGAAGGAGTGACCATTGCCCTAAGTGAAGGAGTGAGCATTGTCCTGAGTGCAGGAGTGACCATTGCCCTGAGTGAAGGAGTGCCCGTTGCCCTGAGTGAAGGAGTGCCCGTTGCCCTGAGTGAAGGAGTGACCATTGCCCTGTGAAGGAGTACCCATTGCCTGAGTGAAGGAATGCCCATTGCCCTTCGTGACGGAGTGCACATCGCCCTGAGTGAAGGAGTGACCATCGCCCTAAATGACGATTGCCCATTGCCCTGAGTGAAGGAGTGACCGTCGCCCTGAATTACGATTGCCCATTGCCCTGAGTGAAGGAGTGACCATTGCCCTGTGAAGGAGTGACCATTGCCCTGTGAAGGAGTGACCATTGCCCTGAGTGTAGGAGTGACCATTGCCCTGATTGAAGGAGTGACCATTGCCCTGAGTGAAGGAGTGACCATTGCCCTGTGAAGAGTGACTATTGCCCTGTGAAGGAGTGACCATTGCCCTGAGTGTCGGAGTGACCATTGCCTTGTGAAGGAGTGACCATTGCCCTGAGTGAAGGAGTGACCATTGCCCTGTGAAGTAGTGACCATTGCCCTGAGTGTAGGAGTGACCATTGTCCTATGAAGGAGTGATCATTGCCCTGTGAAGGAGTGAACATTTTCGAGTGAAGGACAGACCATTGCCCTGAGTGACCATCGCCCTGAGTGAAGGAGTCACCATTGCCCTGAGTGAAGGAGTGACTAATACAACGAGTGAATGAGTGACTGTTGCCGGAGTGAAGGACTGACCATTTCCCTGAGTGTAGGAGTGACCATTGCCCTGTGAAGGTGTGACCATTGCCCTGAGAGACAGAGTGACCATTGCCCTGTGAAGGAGTGACCATTGCCCTGTGAAGGAGTGACCAATGCCCTGAGTGTAGGAGTGACCATTGCACTGTGAAGGAGTGAACATTTCCCTGAGTGTAGGAGTGACCATTGCCCTGTGAAAGAGTGACCATTGCCCTGTGAAGGAGTGACCATTGCCCTGAGTGTAGCAGTGACCATTGCCCTGTGAAGGAGTGACCATTGCCCTGTGAAGGAGTCACCATTGCCCTGAGTGAAGGAGTGACTAATACAACGAGTGAATGAGTGACTGTTGCCGGAGTGAAGGACTGACCATTTCCCTGAGTGTAGGAGTGACCATTGCCCTGTGAAGGTGTGACCATTGCCCTGAGAGACAGAGTGACCATTGCCCTGTGAAGGAGTGACCATTGCCCTGTGAAGGAGTGACCAATGCCCTGAGTGTAGGAGTGACCATTGCACTGTGAAGGAGTGAACATTTCCCTGAGTGTAGGAGTGACCATTGCCCTGTGAAAGAGTGACCATTGCCCTGTGAAGGAGTGACCATTGCCCTGAGTGTAGCAGTGACCATTGCCCTGTGAAGGAGTGACCATTGCCCTGTGAAGGAGTGACCATTACCCTGAGTGAAGGAGTGACCATTGCACAGAGTGAAGGAGTGACCATTGCCCTGAAATGAGTGAACATTGCCCAGTGAAGGAGTGACCATTGCCCAGAGTGAAGGATTGACAATTGCCCTGGAAATGGGTGACCACTGCCTTGTGAAGGAGTGACCATTGCCCTGAGTGAAGGAGTGACCATTGCCGAGAGTGATGGAGTGAGCATTGCCCTATGAACGAGTGACCAGTGCTGAGTGAAGGACAGACCATTACCCTGAGTGACCATTGCTGTGAGTGAAGGAGTCACCATTGCCCTGTGAAGGAGTGACAATTGCCCTGAGTGTTGGAGTGACCATTCCCCTGAGTGAATGAGTGACCATTGCCCTGTGAAGGAGTGACCATTGCCCACTGTGAAGGAGTGACCATTGCCCAGAGTGAAGGAGTGACCATTGCCCTGTGAAGGATTGACTATTGCACAGAGTGAAGGAGTGACCATTGCCCTGAGTGAAGGAGTGACCATTGCCCTGTGAAGGAGTGACTATTGCCCAGAGTGAAGCAGTGACCATTGCCCTGAATGAAGGAGTGACCATTGCCCACTGTGAAGGAGTGACCATTGGCCAGAGTGAAGGAGTGACCATTGCCCTGTGAAGGAGTGACCATTGCCCTAAGTGAAGGAGTGAGCATTGTCCTTAGTGAAGGAGTGACCATTGCCCTGAGTGAAGGAGTGACCGTTGCCCAGAGTGAAGGAGTGCCCGTTGCCCTGAGTGAAGGAGTGTCCGTTGCCCTGAGTGAAGGAGTGACCATTGCCCTGTGAAGGAGTACCCATTGCCTGAGTGAAGGAATGCCCATTGCCCTTCGTGACGGAGTGCACATCGCCCTGAGTGAAGTAGTGACCGTCACCCTGAATGACGATTGCCCATTGCTCTGAGTGAAGGAGTGACCATTGCCCTGTGAAGGAGTGACCAATGCCCTGAGTGTAGGAGTGACCATTGCACTGTGAAGGAGTGACCATTTCCCTGAGTGTAGGAGTGACCATTGCCCTGTGAAAGATTGACCATTGCCCTGTGAAGGAGTGACCATTGCCCTGAGTGTAGCAGTGACCATTGCCCTGTGAAGGAGTGACCATTGCCCTGTGAAGGAGTGACCATTACCCTGAGTGAAGGAGTGACCATTGCACAGAGTGAAGGAGTGACCATTGCCCTGAAATGAGTGAACATTGCCCAGTGAAGGAGTGACCATTGCCCAGAGTGAAGGATTGACAATTGCCCTGGAAATGGGTGACCACTGCCTTGTGAAGGAGTGACCATTGCCCTGAGTGAAGGAGTGACCATTGCCGAGAGTGATGGAGTGAGCATTGCCCTACGAACGAGTGACCAGTGCTGAGTGAAGGACAGACCATTACCCTGAGTGACCATTGCTGTGAGTGAAGGAGTCACCATTGCCCTGTGAAGGAGTGACAATTGCCCTGAGTGTTGGAGTGACCATTCCCCTGAGTGAATGAGTGACCATTGCCCTGTGAAGGAGTGACCATTGCCCACTGTGAAGGAGTGACCATTGCCCAGAGTGAAGGAGTGACCATTGCCCTGTGAAGGATTGACTATTGCCCAGAGTGAAGGAGTGACCATTGCCCTGAGTGAAGGAGTGACCATTGCACTGTGAAGGAGTGACTATTGCCCAGAGTGAAGCAGTGACCATTGCCCTGAATGAAGGAGTGACCATTGCCCACTGTGAAGGAGTGACCATTGGCCAGAGTGAAGGAGTGATCATTGCCGTGAGTGAAGGAGTGACCGTTGCCCAGAGTGAAGGACTGCCTGTTGCCCTGAGTGAAGGAGTGTCCGTTGCCCTGAGTGAAGGAGTAACCATTGCCCTGTGAAGGAGTACCCATTGCCTGAGTGAAGGAATGCCCATTGCCCTTCGTGACGGAGTGCACATCGCCCTGAGTGAAGGAGTGACCGTCGCCCTGAATGACGATTGCCCATTGCCCTGAGTGACAGAGTGACCATTGCCCTGTGAAGGAGTGACCATTGGCCAGAGTGAAGGAGTGCCTATTGCCCTGTAAAGGAGTGACAATTGCCCTGAGTGAAGGATTGACCATTGCCCTGTGAAGGATTGACCATTGCCCTGAGTGAAGGAGTGACCATTGCCCTGTGAAGGATTGACCATTGCCCTGAGTGAAGGAGTGACCATTGCCCTAAGTGTAGGAGTGACCATTGCCCTGTGAAGGAGTGACCATTGCCCTGAGTGACGGAGTGACCATTGCCCTGTGAAGGAGTGACCATTGTCCAGAGTGAAGGAATGACCATTGCCCTGAGTGCAGGAGTGACCATTGCCCTGTTAAGGAGTGACCATTTCCCTGAGTGAAGGAGTGACCATTGCCCTGTGAAGGAGTGACCATTTCTCTGAGTGAAGGAGTGACCATTGCCCTGTGAAGGAGTGACTATTGCCCTGTGAATGAGTGACCATTGCCCTGAGTGAAGGATTGACAATTTGCCCTGTTAAGTAGTGACCATTGCCCTGAGTGAAGGAGTGACTATTGCCCTGTGAAGGAGTGACCATTGCCCTGAGAGTAGGAGTGACCATTGCCCTGAGAGAAGGATTGACCATTGCCTTGTTAAGGATTGACCATTGCCCCGAGTGAAGGAGTGACCATTGCCCTGTGAAGGATTGACCATTGCCCTGAGTGAAGGAGTGACAATTTCCCTAAGTGTAGGAGTGAGCATTGCCCTGTGAAGGAGTGACCATTGCCCTGAGTGACGGAGTGACCATTGCCCTGTGAAGGAGTGACCATTGCCCTGAAAAGTAGTGACTATTGCCCTGTGAAGGAGTGACCATTGCCCTGAGTGAAGAATTGACAATTTGCCCTGTGAAGGAGTGACCATTACCCTGAGTGAAGGAGTGACCATTGCCCAGAGTGAAGGAGTGACCATTGCCCTGAAAAGGAGTGAACATTGCCCAGTGAAGGAGTGACCATTGCCCAGAGTGAAGGATTGACCATTGCCCTGTAAATGGGTGACCATTGCCTTGTGAAGGAGTGACCATTGCCTAGAGTGAAGGAGTGAGCATTGCCCTATGAACGAGTGACCAGTGCCGAGTGAAGGACAGACCATTACCCTGAGTGACCATTGCCGTGAGTGAAGGAGTCACTATTGCCCTGTGAAGGAGTGACAATTGCCCTGAGTGTTGGAGTGACCATTCCCCTGAGTGAATGAGTGACCATTGCCCTGTGAAGGAGTGACCATTGCCCACTGTGAAGGAGTGACCATTGCCCAGAGTGAAGGAGTGACCATTGCCCTGTGAAGGAGTGACCATTGCCGAGAGTGATGGAGTGAGCATTGCCCTATGAACGAGTGACCAGTGCCGAGTGAAGGACAGACCATTACCCTGAGTGACCATTGCTGTGAGTGAAGGAGTCACCATTGCCCTGTGAAGGAGTGACAATTGCCCTGAGTGAAGGAGTGACCATTCCCCTGAGTGAATGAGTGACCATTGCCCAGAGTGAAGGAGTGACCATTGCCCTGTGAAGGATTGACTATTGCCCAGAGTGAAGGAGTGACCATTGCCCTGAGTGAAGGAGTGACCATTGCCCTGTGAAGGAGTGACTATTGCCCAGAGTGAAGCAGTGACCATTGCCCTGAATGAAGGAGTGACCATTGCCCACTGTGAAGGAGTGACCATTGGCCAGAGCGAAGGAGTGACCATTGCCCTGTGAAGGAGTGACCATTGCCCTGTGAAGGAGTACCCATTGCCTGAGTGAAGGAATGCCCATTGCCCTTCGTGACGGAGTGCACATCGCACTGAGTGAAGGAGTGACCGTCGCCCTGAATGACGATTGTCCATTGCCCTGAGTGAAGGAGTGACCATTGCCCTGTGAAGGAGTGACCATTGCCCAGAGTGACTGAGTGACCATTGCCCTGAAAAGGAGTGAACATTGCCCAGTGAAGGAGTGACCATTGCCCAGAGTGAAGGATTGACCATTGCCCTGTAAATGGGTGACCATTGCCTTGTGAAGGAGTGACCATTGCCTAGAGTGAAGGAGTGAGCATTGCCCTATGAACGAGTGACCAGTGCGAGTGAAGGACAGACCATTACCCTGAGTGACCATTGCCATGAGTGAAGGAGTCACCATTGCCCTGTGAAGGAGTGACAATTGCCCTGAGTGTTGGAGTGACCATTCCCCTGAGTGAATGAGTGACCATTGCCCTGTGAAGGAGTGACCATTGCCCACTGTGAAGGAGTGACCATTGCCCAGAGTGAAGGAGTGACCATTGCCCTGTGAAGGATTGACTAATGCCCAGAGTGAAGGAGTGACCATTGCCCTGAGTGAAGGAGTGACCATTGCCCTGAATGAAGGAGTGACCATTGCCCACTGTGAAGGAGTGACCATTGGCCAGAGTGATGGAGTGACCATTGCCCTGTGAAGGAGTGACCATTGCCCTAAGTGAAGGAGTGAGCATTGTCCTGAGTGCAGGAGTGACCATTGCCCTGAGTGAAGGAGTGCCCGTTGCCCTGAGTGAAGGAGTGCCCGTTGCCCTGAGTGAAGGAGTGACCATTGCCCCGTGAAGGAGTACCCATTGCCTGAGTGAAGGAATGCCCATTGCCCTTCGTGACGGAGTGCACATCGCCCTGAGTTATGGAGTGACCGTCGCCCTAAATGACGATTGCCCATTGCCCTGAGTGAAGGAGTGACCGTCGCCCTGAATTACGATTGCCCATTGCCCTGAGTGAAGGAGTGACCATTGCCCTGTGAAGGAGTGACCATTGCCCTGTGAAGGAGTGACCATTGCCCTGAGTGTAGGAGTGACCATTGCCCTGATTGAAGGAGTGACCATTGCCCTGAGTGAAGGAGTGACCATTTCCCTGAGTGTAGGAGTGACCATTGCCCTGTGAAGAGTGACTATTGCCCTGTGAAGGAGTGACCATTGCCCTGAGTGTAGGAGTGACCATTGCCTTGTGAAGGAGTGACCATTGCCCTGAGTGAAGGAGTGACCATTGCCCTGTGAAGTAGTGACCATTGCCCTGAGTGTAGGAGTGACCATTGTCCTATGAAGGAGTGATCATTGCCCTGTGAAGGAGTGAACATTTTCGAGTGAAGGACAGACCATTGCCCTGAGTGACCATCGCCCTGAGTGAAGGAGTCACCATTGCCCTGAGTGAAGGAGTGACTAATACAACGAGTGAATGAGTGACTGTTGCCGGAGTGAAGGACTGACCATTTCCCTGAGTGTAGGAGTGACCATTGCCCTGTGAAGGTGTGACCATTGCCCTGAGAGACAGAGTGACCATTGCCCTGTGAAGGAGTGACCATTGCCCTGTGAAGGAGTGACCAATGCCCTGAGTGTAGGAGTGACCATTGCACTGTGAAGGAGTGAACATTTCCCTGAGTGTAGGAGTGACCATTGCCCTGTGAAAGAGTGACCATTGCCCTGTGAAGGAGTGACCATTGCCCTGAGTGTAGCAGTGACCATTGCCCTGTGAAGGAGTGACCATTGCCCTGTGACGGAGTGACCATTACCCTGAGTGAAGGAGTGACCATTGCACAGAGTGAAGGAGTGACCATTGCCCTGAAATGAGTGAACATTGCCCAGTGAAGGAGTGACCATTGCCCAGAGTGAAGGATTGACAATTGCCCTGGAAATGGGTGACCACTGCCTTGTGAAGGAGTGACCATTGCCCTGAGTGAAGGAGTGACCATTGCCGAGAGTGATGGAGTGAGCATTGCCCTATGAACGAGTGACCAGTGCTGAGTGAAGGACAGACCATTACCCTGAGTGACCATTGCTGTGAGTGAAGGAGTCACCATTGCCCTGTGAAGGAGTGACAATTGCCCTGAGTGTTGGAGTGACCATTCCCCTGAGTGAATGAGTGACCATTGCCCTGTGAAGGAGCGACCATTGCCCACTGTGAAGGAGTGACCATTGCCCAGAGTGAAGGAGTGACCATTGCCCTGTGAAGGATTGACTATTGCACAGAGTGAAGGAGTGACCATTGCCCAGAGTGAAGCAGTGACCATTGCCCTGAATGAAGGAGTGACCATTGCCCACTGTGAAGGAGTGACCATTGGCCAGAGTGAAGGAGTGACCATTGCCCTGTGAAGGAGTGACCATTGCCCTAAGTGAAGGAGTGAGCATTGTCCTTAGTGAAGGAGTGACCATTGCCCTGAGTGAAGGAGTGACCGTTGCCCAGAGTGAAGGAGTGCCCGTTGCCCTGAGTGAAGGAGTGTCCGTTGCCCTGAGTGAAGGATTGACCATTGCCCTGTGAAGGAGTACCCATTGCCTGAGTGAAGGAATGCCCATTGCCCTTCGTGACGGAGTGCACATCGCCCTGAGTGAAGTAGTAACCGTCACCCTGAATGACGATTGCCCATTGCTCTGAGTGAAGGAGTGACCATTGCCCTGTGAAGGAGTGACCAATGCCCTGAGTGTAGGAGTGACCATTGCACTGTGAAGGAGTGACCATTTCCCTGAGTGTAGGAGTGACCATTGCCCTGTGAAAGAGTGACCATTGCCCTGTGAAGGAGTGACCATTGCCCTGAGTGTAGCAGTGACCATTGCCCTGTGAAGGAGTGACCATTGCCCTGTGAAGGAGTGACCATTACCCTGAGTGAAGGAGTGACCATTGCACAGAGTGAAGGAGTGACCATTGCCCTGAAATGAGTGAACATTGCCCAGTGAAGGAGTGACCATTGCCCAGAGTGAAGGATTGACAATTGCCCTGGAAATGGGTGACCACTGCCTTGTGAAGGAGTGACCATTGCCCTGAGTGAAGGAGTGACCATTGCCGAGAGTGATGGAGTGAGCATTGTCCTACGAACGAGTGACCAGTGCTGAGTGAAGGACAGACCATTACCCTGAGTGACCATTGCTGTGAGTGAAGGAGTCACCATTGCCCTGTGAAGGAGTGACAATTGCCCTGAGTGTTGGAGTGACCATTCCCCTGAGTGAATGAGTGACCATTGCCCTGTGAAGGAGTGACCATTGCCCACTGTGAAGGAGTGACCATTGCCCAGAGTGAAGGAGTGACCATTGCCCTGTGAAGGATTGACTATTGCCCAGAGTGAAGGAGTGACCATTGCCCTGAGTGAAGGAGTGACCATTGCACTGTGAAGGAGTGACTATTGCCCAGAGTGAAGCAGTGACCATTGCCCTGAATGAAGGAGTGACCATTGCCCACTGTGAAGGAGTGACCATTGGCCAGAGTGAAGGAGTGACCATTGCCCTGTGAAGGAGTGACCATTGCCCTAAGTGAAGGAGTGAGCATTGTCCTGAGTGAAGGAGTGATCATTGCCGTGAGTGAAGGAGTGACCATTGCCCAGAGTGAAGGACTGCCTGTTGCCCTGAGTGAAGGAGTGTCCGTTGCCCTGAGTGAAGGAGTAACCATTGCCCTGTGAAGGAGTACCCATTGCCTGAGTGAAGGAATGCCCATTGCCCTTCGTGACGGAGTGCACATCGCCCTGAGTGAAGGAGTGACCGTCGCCCTGAATGACGATTGCCCATTGCCCTGAGTGACAGAGTGACCATTGCCCTGTGAAGGAGTGACCATTGGCCAGAGTGAAGGAGTGCCTATTGCCCTGTAAAGGAGTGACAATTGCCCTGAGTGAAGGATTGACCATTGCCCTGTGAAGGATTGACCATTGCCCTGAGTGAAGGAGTGACCATTGCCCTGTGAAGGATTGACCATTGCCCTGAGTGAAGGAGTGACCATTGCCCTAAGTGTAGGAGTGACCATTGCCCTGTGAAGGAGTGACCATTGCCCTGAGTGACGGAGTGACCATTGCCCTGTGAAGGAGTGACCATTTCTCTGAGTGAAGGAGTGACCATTGCCCTGTGAAGGAGTGACTATTGCCCTGTGAATGAGTGACCATTGCCCTGAGTGAAGGATTGACAATTTGCCCTGTTAAGTAGTGACCATTGCCCTGAGTGAAGGAGTGACTATTGCCCTGTGAAGGAGTGACCATTGCCCTGAGAGTAGGAGTGACCATTGCCCTGAGAGAAGGATTGACCATTGCCTTGTTAAGGATTGACCATTGCCCCGAGTGAAGGAGTGACCATTGCCCTGAGTGAAGGAGTGACTATTGCCCTGTGAAGGAGTGACCATTGCCCTGAGAGTAGGAGTGACCATTGCCCTGAGAGAAGGATTGACCATTGCCTTGTTAAGGATTGACCATTGCCCTGAGTGAAGGAGTGACAATTTCCCTAAGTGTAGGAGTGAGCATTGCCCTGTGAAGGAGTGACCATTGCCCTGAGTGACGGAGTGACCATTGCCCTGTGAAGGAGTGACCATTGCCCTGAAAAGTAGTGACTATTGCCCTGTGAAGGAGTGACCATTGCCCTGAGTGAAGAATTGACAATTTGCCCTGTGAAGGAGTGACCATTACCCTGAGTGAAGGAGTGACCATTGCCCAGAGTGAAGGAGTGACCATTGCCCTGAAAAGGAGTGAACATTGCCCAGTGAAGGAGTGACCATTGCCCAGAGTGAAGGATTGACCATTGCCCTGTAAATGGGTGACCATTGCCTTGTGAAGGAGTGACCATTGCCTAGAGTGAAGGAGTGAGCATTGCCCTATGAACGAGTGACCAGTGCCGAGTGAAGGACAGACCATTACTCTGAGTGACCATTGCCGTGAGTGAAGGAGTCACTATTGCCCTGTGAAGGAGTGACAATTGCCCTGAGTGTTGGAGTGACCATTCCCCTGAGTGAATGAGTGACCATTGCCCTGTGAAGGAGTGACCATTGCCCACTGTGAAGGAGTGACCATTGCCCAGAGTGAAGGAGTGACCATTGCCCTGTGAAGGAGTGACCATTGCCGAGAGTGATGGAGTGAGCATTGCCCTATGAACGAGTGACCAGTGCCGAGTGAAGGACAGACCATTACCCTGAGTGACCATTGCTGTGAGTGAAGGAGTCACCATTGCCCTGTGAAGGAGTGACAATTGCTCTGAGTGAAGGAGTGACCATTCCCCTGAGTGAATGAGTGACCATTGCCCAGAGTGAAGGAGTGACCATTGCCCTGTGAAGGATTGACTATTGCCCAGAGTGAAGGAGTGACCATTGCCCTGAGTGAAGGAGTGACCATTGCCCTGTGAAGGAGTGACTATTGCCCAGAGTGAAGCAGTGACCATTGCCCTGAAAGAAGGAGTGACCATTGCCCACTGTGAAGGAGTGACCATTGGCCAGAGCGAAGGAGTGACCATTGCCCTGTGAAGGAGTGACCATTGCCCTGTGAAGGAGTACCCATTGCCTGAGTGAAGGAATGCCCATTGCCCTTCGTGACGGAGTGCACATCGCACTGAGTGAAGGAGTGACCGTCGCCCTGAATGACGATTGTCCATTGCCCTGAGTGAAGGAGTGACCATTGCCCTGTGAAGGAGTGACCATTGCCCAGAGTGACTGAGTGACCATTGCCCTGAAAAGGAGTGAACATTGCCCAGTGAAGGAGTGACCATTGCCCAGAGTGAAGGATTGACCATTGCCCTGTAAATGGGTGACCATTGCCTTGTGAAGGAGTGACCATTGCCTAGAGTGAAGGAGTGAGCATTGCCCTATGAACGAGTGACCAGTGCGAGTGAAGGACAGACCATTACCCTGAGTGACCATTGCCATGAGTGAAGGAGTCACCATTGCCCTGTGAAGGAGTGACAATTGCCCTGAGTGTTGGAGTGACCATTCCCCTGAGTGAATGAGTGACCATTGCCCTGTGAAGGAGTGACCATTGCCCACTGTGAAGGAGTGACCATTGCCCAGAGTGAAGGAGTGACCATTGCCCTGTGAAGGATTGACTAATGCCCAGAGTGAAGGAGTGACCATTGCCCTGAGTGAAGGAGTGACCATTGCCCTGAATGAAGGAGTGACCATTGCCCACTGTGAAGGAGTGACCATTGGCCAGAGTGATGGAGTGACCATTGCCCTGTGAAGGAGTGACCATTGCCCTAAGTGAAGGAGTGAGCATTGTCCTGAGTGCAGGAGTGACCATTGCCCTGAGTGAAGGAGTGCCCGTTGCCCTGAGTGAAGGAGTGCCCGTTGCCCTGAGTGAAGGATTGACCATTGCCCTGTGAAGGAGTACCCATTGCCTGAGTGAAGGAATGCCCATTGCCCTTCGTGACGGAGTGCACATCGCCCTGAGTGAAGGAGTGACCGTCGCCCTAAATGACGATTGCCCATTGCCCTGAGTGAAGGAGTGACCGTCGCCCTGAATTACGATTGCCCATTGCCCTGAGTGAAGGAGTGACCATTGCCCTGTGAAGGAGTGACCATTGCCCTGTGAAGGAGTGACCATTGCCCTGAGTGTAGGAGTGACCATTGCCCTGATTGAAGGAGTGACCATTGCCCTGAGTGAAGGAGTGACCATTTCCCTGAGTGTAGGAGTGACCATTGCCCTGTGAAGAGTGACTATTGCCCTGTGAAGGAGTGACCATTGCCCTGAGTGTAGGAGTGACCATTGCCTTGTGAAGGAGTGACCATTGCCCTGAGTGAAGGAGTGACCATTGCCCTGTGAAGTAGTGACCATTGCCCTGAGTGTAGGAGTGACCATTGTCCTATGAAGGAGTGATCATTGCCCTGTGAAGGAGTGAACATTTTCGAGTGAAGGACAGACCATTGCCCTGAGTGACCATCGCCCTGAGTGAAGGAGTCACCATTGCCCTGAGTGAAGGAGTGACTAATACAACGAGTGAATGAGTGACTGTTGCAGGAGTGAAGGACTGACCATTTCCCTGAGTGTAGGAGTGACCATTGCCGTGTGAAGGTGTGACCATTGCCCTGAGAGACAGAGTGACCATTGCCCTGTGAAGGAGTGACCATTGCCCTGAGAAGGAGTGACCAATGCCCTGAGTGTAGGAGTGACCATTGCACTGTGAAGGAGTGAACATTTCCCTGAGTGTAGGAGTGACCATTGCCCTGTGAAAGAGTGACCATTGCCCTGTGAAGGAGTGACCATTGCCCTGTGAAGGAGTGACCATTACCCTGAGTGAAGGAGTGACCATTGCCCAGAGTGAAGGAGTGACCATTGCCCTGAAATGAGTGAACATTGCCCAGTGAAGGAGTGACCATTGCCCAGAGTGAAGGATTGACAATTGCCCTGGAAATGGGTGACCACTGCCTTGTGAAGGAGTGACCATTGCCCTGAGTGAAGGAGTGACCATTGCCGAGAGTGATGGAGAGGGCATTGCCCTATGAACGAGTGACCAGTGCCGAGTGAAGGACAGACCATTACCCTGAGTGACCATTGCTGTGAGTGAAGGAGTCACCATTGCCCTGTGAAGGAGTGACAATTGCCCTGAGTGTTGGAGTGACCATTCCCCTGAGTGAATGAGTGACCATTGCCCTGTGAAGGAGTGACCATTGCCCACTGTGAAGGAGTGACCATTGCCCAGAGTGAAGGAGTGACCATTGCCCTGTGAAGGATTGACTATTGCCCAGAGTGACGGAGTGACCATTGCCCTGAGTGAAGGAGTGACCATTTCCCTGTGAAGGAGTACCCATTGCCTGAGTGAAGGAATGCCCATTGCCCTTCGTGACGGAGTGCACATCGCCCTGAGTGAAGTAGTAACCGTCACCCTGAATGACGATTGCCCATTGCTCTGAGTGAAGGAGTGACCATTGCCCTGTGAAGGAGTGACCATTGCCCTGTGAAGGAGTGAACATTGCCCTAAGTGAAGGAGTGAGCATTGTCCTGAGTGAAGGAGTGACCATTGCCCTGAGTGAAGGAGTGACCGTTGCCCAGAGTGAAGGAGTGCCCGTTGCCCTGAGTGAAGGAGTGACCATTGCCCTGTGAAGGAGTGACCATTGCCCTAATTGAAGGAGTGAGCATTGTCCTGAGTGAAGGAGTGACCATTGCCCTGAGTGAAGGAGTGTCCGTTGCCCTGAGTGAAGGAGTGTCCGTTGCCCTGAGTGAAGGAGTGACCATTGCCCTGTGAAGGAGTGACCATTGCCCTAAGTGAAGGAGTGAGCATTGTCCTGAGTGAAGGAGTGATCATTGCCCTGAGTGAAGGAGTGACCGTTGCCCAGAGTGAAGGAGTGCCTGTTGCCCTGAGTGAAGGAGTGTCCGTTGCCCTGAGTGAAGGAGTAACCATTGCCCTGTGAAGGAGTACCCATTGCCTGAGTGAAGGAATGCCCATTGCCCTTCGTGACGGAGTGCACATCGCCCTGAGTGAAGGAGTGACCGTCGCCCTGAATGACGATTGCCCATTGCCCTGAGTGACAGAGTGACCATTGCCCTGTGAAGGAGTGACCATTGGCCAGAGTGAAGGAGTGACCATTGCCCTGTAAAGGAGTGACAATTGCCCTGAGTGAAGGATTGACCATTGCCCTGTGAAGGATTGACCATTGCCCTGAGTGAAGGAGTGACCATTGCCATGTGAAGGATTGACCATTGCCCTGAGTGAAGGAGTGACCATTGCCCTAAGTGTAGGAGTGACCATTGCCCTGTGAAGGAGTGACCATTGCCCTGAGTGACGGAGTGACCATTGCCCTGTGAAGGAGTGACCATTGTCCAGAGTGAAGGAGTGACCATTGCCCTGAGTGTAGGAGTGACCATTGCCCTGTTAAGGAGTGACCATATCCCTGAGTGAAGGAGTGACCATTGCCCTGTGAAGGAGTGACCATTTCTCTGAGTGAAGGAGTGACCATTGCCCTGTGAAGGAGTGACTATTGCCCTCTGAAGGAGTGACCATTGCCCTGAGTGAAGGATTGACAATTTGCCCTGTTAAGTAGTGACCATTGCCCTGAGTGAAGGAGTGACTATTGCCCTGTGAAGGAGTGACCATTGCCCTGAGAGTAGGAGTGACCATTGCCCTGAGAGAAGGATTGACCATTGCCTTGTTAAGGATTGACCATTGCCCCGAGTGAAGGAGTGACCATTGCCCTGTGAAGGATTGACCATTGCCCTGAGTGAAGGAGTGACCATTGCCCTGTGAAGGAGTGACCATTGCCCTGAAAAGTAGTGACTATTGCCCTGTGAAGGAGTGACCATTGCCCTGAGTGAAGAATTGACAATTTGCCCTGTGAAGGAGTGACCATTACCCTGAGTGAAGGAGTGACCATTGCCCAGAGTGAAGGAGTGACCATTGCCCTGAAAAGGAGTGAACATTGCCCAGTGAAGGAGTGACCATTGCCCAGAGTGAAGGATTGACCATTGCCCTGTAAATGGGTGACCATTGCCTTGTGAAGGAGTGACCATTGCCTAGAGTGAAGGAGTGAGCATTGCCCTATGAACGAGTGACCAGTGCCGAGTGAAGGACAGACCATTACCCTGAGTGACCATTGCCGTGAGTGAAGGAGTCACCATTGCCCTGTGAAGGAGTGACAATTGCCCTGAGTGTTGGAGTGACCATTCCCCTGAGTGAATGAGTGACCATTGCCCTGTGAAGGAGTGACCATTGCCCACTGTGAAGGAGTGACCATTGCCCAGAGTGAAGGAGTGACCATTGCCCTGTGAAGGATTGACTATTGCCCAGAGTGAAGGAGTGACCATTGCCCTGAGTGAAGGAGTGACCATTGCCCTGTGAAGGAGTGACTATTGCCCAGAGTGAAGCAGTGACCATTGCCCTGAATGAAGGAGTGACCATTGCCCACTGTGAAGGAGTGACCATTGGCCAGAGTGAAGGAGTGACCATTGCCCTGAAAAGGAGTGACAATTGCCCTGAGTGAAGGATTGAACATTGCCCTGTGAAGGATTGAATATTGCCCTGAGTGAAGGAGTGACCATTGCCCTGTGAAGGATTGACCATTGCCCTGAGTGAAGGAGTGACCATTTCCCTAAGTATAGGAGTGACCATTGCCCTGTGAAGGAGTAACCATTGCCCTGAGTGACGGAGTGACCATTGCCCTGTGAAGGAGTGACCATTGCCCAGAGTGAAGGAGTGACCATTGCCCTGAGTGTAGGAGTGACCATTGCCCTGTGAAGGATTGACCATTGCCCTGAGTGAAGGAGTGACCATTGCCCTGTGAAGGAGTGACCATTTATCTGAGTGAAGGAGTGACCATTGCCCTGTGAAGGTGTGACCATTGCCCTGAGTGAAGGATTGACAATTTGCCCTGTTAAGTAGTGACCATTGCCCTGAGTGAAGGAGTGACTATTGCCCTGTGAAGGAGTGACCATTGCCCTGAGAGTAGGACTGACCATTGCCCTGAGTGAAGGATTGACCATTGCCCTGTTAAGGATTGACCATTGCCCTGAGTGCAGGAGTGACCATTGCCCTGTGAAGGATTGACCATTGCCCTGAGTGAAGGAGTGACCATTTCCCTAAGTGTCGGAGTGAGCATTGCCCTGTGAAGGAGTGACCATTGCCCTGAGTGACGGAGTGACCATTGCCCTGTGAAGGAGTGAACATTGCCCAGAGTGAAGGAGTGACCATTGCCCTGAGTGTAGTAGTGTCCATTGCCCTGTGAAGGAGTGACCATTGCCCTGTGAAGGAGTGACCATTTCTCTGAGTGTAGGAGTGACCATTGCCCTGTGAAGTAGTGACCATTGCCCTTAGAGTAGGAGTAACCATTGCCCTGAGTGAAGAAGTGACCATTGCCCTGTGAAGGAGTGACCATTTCCCTGCGTGTAGGAGTGACCATTGCCCTGTGAAGGAGTGACCATTGCCCTGAGTGACGGAGTGACCATTGCCCTGTGAAGGAGTGACCATTGCCCAGAGTGAAGGAGTGACCATTGCCCTGAGTGTAGGAGTGAGCATTGCCCTGTGAAGGAGTGACCATTTCCCTGAGTGAAGGAGTGACCATTGCCCTGTGAAGGAGTGACCATTTCTCTGAGTGAAGGAGTGACCATTGCCCTGTGAAGGAGTGACTATTGCCCTGTGAAGGAGTGACCATTGCCCTGAGTGAAGGATTTACAATTTGCCCTGTGAAGTAGTGACCATTGCCCTGAGTGAAGGAGTGACCATTGCCCTGTGAAAGAGTGACAATTTCCCTGAGAGTCGGAGTGACCATTGCCCTGAGTGAAGGAGTGACCATTGCCCTGTGAAGGAGTGACCATTGCCCTAAGTGAAGGAGTGAGCATTGTCCTGAGTGAAGGAGTGATCATTGCCCTGAGTGAAGGAGTGACCGTTGCCCAGAGTGAAGGAGTGTCCGTTGCCCTGAGTGAAGGAGTAACCATTGCCCTGTGAAGGAGTACCCATTGCCTGAGTGAAGGAATGCCCATTGCCCTTCGTGACGGAGTGCACATCGCCCTGAGTGAAGGAGTGACCGTCGCCCTGAATGACGATTGCCCATTGCCCTGAGTGACAGAGTGACCATTGCCCTGTGAAGGAGTGACCATTGGCCAGAGTGAAGGAGTGACCATTGCCCTGTAAAGGAGTGACAATTGCCCTGAGTGAAGGATTGACCATTGCCCTGTGAAGGATTGACCATTGCCCTGAGTGAAGGAGTGACCATTGCCCTGTGAAGGATTGACCATTGCCCTGAGTGAAGGAGTGACCATTGCCCTAAGTGTAGGAGTGACCATTGCCCTGTGAAGGAGTGACCATTGCCCTGAGTGACGGAGTGACCATTGCCCTGTGAAGGAGTGACCATTGTCCAGAGTGAAGGAGTGACCATTGCCCTGAGTGTAGGAGTGACCATTGCCCTGTTAAGGAGTGACCATTTCCCTGAGTGAAGGAGTGACCATTGCCCTGTGAAGAAGTGACCATTTCTCTGAGTGAAGGAGTGACCATTGCCCTGTGAAGGAGTGACTATTGCCCTGTGAAGGAGTGACCATTGCCCTGAGTGAAGGATTGACAATTTGCCCTGTTAAGTAGTGACCATTGCCCTGAGTGAAGGAGTGACTATTGCCCTGTGAAGGAGTGACCATTGCCCTGAGAGTAGGAGTGACCATTGCCCTGAGAGAAGGATTGACCATTGCCTTGTTAAGGATTGACCATTGCCCCGAGTGAAGGAGTGACCATTGCCCTGTGAAGGATTGACCATTGCCCTGAGTGAAGGAGTGACCATTTCCCTAAGTGTAGGAGTGAGCATTGCCCTGTGAAGGAGTGACCATTGCCCTGAGTGACGGAGTGACCATTGCCCTGTGAAGGAGTGACCATTGCCCTGAAAAGTAGTGACTATTGCCCTGTGAAGGAGTGACCATTGCCCTGAGTGAAGAATTGACAATTTGCCCTGTGAAGGAGTGACCATTACCCTGAGTGAAGGAGTGACCATTGCCCAGAGTGAAGGAGTGACCATTGCCCTGAAAAGGAGTGAACATTGCCCAGTGAAGGAGTGACCATTGCCCAGAGTGAAGGATTGACCATTGCCCTGTAAATGGGTGACCATTGCCTTGTGAAGGAGTGACCATTGCCTAGAGTGAAGGAGTGAGCATTGCCCTATGAACGAGTGACCAGTGCCGAGTGAAGGACAGACCATTACCCTGAGTGACCATTGCCGTGAGTGAAGGAGTCACCATTGCCCTGTGAAGGAGTGACAATTGCCCTGAGTGTTGGAGTGACCATTCCCCTGAGTGAATGAGTGACCATTGCCCTGTGAAGAAGTGACCATTGCCCACTGTGAAGGAGTGACCATTGCCCAGAGTGAAGGAGTGACCATTGCCCTGTGAAGGATTGACTATTGCCCAGAGTGAAGGAGTGACCATTGCCCTGAGTGAAGGAGTGACCATTGCCCTGTGAAGGAGTGACTATTGCCCAGAGTGAAGCAGTGACCATTGCCCTGAATGAAGGAGTGACCATTGCCCACTGTGAAGGAGTGACCATTGGCCAGAGTGAAGGAGTGACCATTGCCCTGAAAAGGAGTGACAATTGCCCTGAGTGAAGGATTGACCATTGCCCTGTGAAGGATTGACCATTGCCCTGAGTGAAGGAGTGACCATTGCCCTGTGAAGGATTGACCATTGCCCTGAGTGAAGGAGTGACCATTTCCCTAAGTATAGGAGTGACCATTGCCCTGTGAAGGAGTAACCATTGCCCTGAGTGACGGAGTGACCATTGCCCTGTGAAGGAGTGACCATTGCCCAGAGTGAAGGAGTGACCATTGCCCTGAGTGAAGGAGTGACCATTGCCCTGTGAAGGATTGACCATTGCCCTGAGTGAAGGAGTGACCATTGCCCTGTGAAGGAGTGACCATTTATCTGAGTGAAGGAGTGACCATTGCCCTGTGAAGGAGTGACCATTGCCCTGAGTGAAGGATTGACAATTTGCCCTGTTAAGTAGTGATCATTGCCCTGAGTGAAGGAGTGACTATTGCCCTGTGAAGGAGTGACCATTGCCCTGAGAGTAGGACTGACCATTGCCCTGAGTGAAGGATTGACCATTGCCCTGTTAAGGATTGACCATTGCCCTGAGTGCAGGAGTGAGCATTGCCCTGTGAAGGAGTGACCATTGCCCTGAGTGACGGAGTGACCATTGCCCTGTGAAGGAGTGAGCATTGCCCAGAGTGAAGGAGTGACCATTGCCCTGAGTGTAGTAGTGACCATTGCCCTGTGAAGGAGTGACCATTGCCCTGTGAAGGAGTGACCATTTCTCTGAGTGTAGGAGTGACCATTGCCCTGTGAAGTAGTGACCATTGCCCTTAGAGTAGGAGTAACCATTGCCCTGAGTGAAGAAGTGACCATTGCCCTGTGAAGGAGTGACCATTTCCCTGCGTGTAGGAGTGACCATTGCCCTGTGAAGGAGTGACCATTGCCCTGAGTGACGGAGTGACCATTGCCCTGTGAAGGAGTGACCATTGCCCAGAGTGAAGGAGTGACCATTGCCCTGAGTGTAGGAGTGTGCATTGCCCTGTGAAGGAGTGACCATTTCCCTGAGTGAAGGAGTGACCATTGCCCTGTGAAGGAGTGACCATTTCTCTGAGTGAAGGAGTGACCATTGCCCTGTGAAGGAGTGACTATTGCCCTGTGAAGGAGTGACCATTGCCCTGAGTGAAGGATTTACAATTTGCCCTGTGAAGTAGTGACCATTGCCCTGAGTGAAGGAGTGACCATTGCCCTGTGAAAGAGTGACAATTTCCCTGAGAGTCGGAGTGACCATTGCCCTGAGTGAAGGAGTGACCATTGCCCTGTGAAGGAGTGACCATTGCCCTAAGTGAAGGAGTGAGCATTGTCCTGAGTGAAGGAGTGATCATTGCCCTGAGTGAAGGAGTGACCGTTGCCCAGAGTGAAGGAGTGCCTGTTGCCCTGAGTGAAGGAGTGTCCGTTGCCCTGAGTGAAGGAGTAACCATTGCCCTGTGAAGGAGTACCCATTGCCTGAGTGAAGGAATGCCCATTGCCCTTCGTGACGGAGTGCACATCGCCCTGAGTGAAGGAGTGACCGTCGCCCTGAATGACGATTGCCCATTGCCCTGAGTGACAGAGTGACCATTGCCCTGTGAAGGAGTGACCATTGGCCAGAGTGAAGGAGTGACCATTGCCCTGTAAAGGAGTGACAATTGCCCTGAGTGAAGGATTGACCATTGCCCTGTGAAGGATTGACCATTGCCCTGAGTGAAGGAGTGACCATTGCCCTGTGAAGGATTGACCATTGCCCTGAGTGAAGGAGTGACCATTGCCCTAAGTGTAGGAGTGACCATTGCCCTGTGAAGGAGTGACCATTGCCCTGAGTGACGGAGTGACCATTGCCCTGTGAAGGAGTGACCATTGTCCAGAGTGAAGGAGTGACCATTGCCCTGAGTGTAGGAGTGACCATTGCCCTGTTAAGGAGTGACCATTTCCCTGAGTGAAGGAGTGACCATTGCCCTGTGAAGGAGTGACCATTTCTCTGAGTGAAGGAGTGACCATTGCCCTGTGAAGGAGTGACTATTGCCCTGTGAAGGAGTGACCATTGCCCTGAGTGAAGGATTGACAATTTGCCCTGTTAAGTAGTGACCATTGCCCTGAGTGAAGGAGTGACTATTGCCCTGTGAAGGAGTGACCATTGCCCTGAGAGTAGGAGTGACCATTGCCCTGAGAGAAGGATTGACCATTGCCTTGTTAAGGATTGACCATTGCCCCGAGTGAAGGAGTGACCATTGCCCTGTGAAGGATTGACCATTGCCCTGAGTGAAGGAGTGACCATTTCCCTAAGTGTAGGAGTGAGCATTGCCCTGTGAAGGAGTGACCATTGCCCTGAGTGACGGAGTGACCATTGCCCTGTGAAGGAGTGACCATTGCCCTGAAAAGTAGTGACTATTGCCCTGTGAAGGAGTGACCATTGCCCTGAGTGAAGAATTGACAATTTGCCCTGTGAAGGAGTGACCATTACCCTGAGTGAAGGAGTGACCATTGCCCAGAGTGAAGGAGTGACCATTGCCCTGAAAAGGAGTGAACATTGCCCAGTGAAGGAGTGACCATTGCCCAGAGTGAAGGATTGACCATTGCCCTGTAAATGGGTGACCATTGCCTTATGAAGGAGTGACCATTGCCTAGAGTGAAGGAGTGAGCATTGCCCTATGAACGAGTGACCAGTGCCGAGTGAAGGACAGACCATTACCCTGAGTGACCATTGCCGTGAGTGAAGGAGTCACCATTGCCCTGTGAAGGAGTGACAATTGCCCTGAGTGTTGGAGTGACCATTCCCCTGAGTGAATGAGTGACCATTGCCCTGTGAAGGAGTGACCATTGCCCACTGTGAAGGAGTGACCATTGCCCAGAGTGAAGGAGTGACCATTGCGCTGTGAAGGATTGACTATTGCCCAGAGTGAAGGAGTGACCATTGCCCTGAGTGAAGGAGTGACCATTGCCCTGTGAAGGAGTGACTATTTCCCAGAGTGAAGCAGTGACCATTGCCCTGAATGAAGGAGTGACCATTGCCCACTGTGAAGGAGAGACCATTGGCCAGAGTGAAGGAGTGACCATTGTCCTGAAAAGGAGTGACAATTGCCCTGAGTGAAGGATTGACCATTGCCCTATGAAGGATTGACCATTGCCCTGAGTGAAGGAGTGACCATTGCCCTGTGAAGGATTGACCATTGCCCTGAGTGAAGGAGTGACCATTTCCCTAAGTGTAGGAGTGACCATTGCCCTGTGAAGGAGTAACCATTGCCCTGAGTGACGGAGTGACCATTGCCCTGTGAAGGAGTGACCATTGCCCAGAGTGAAGGAGTGACCATTGCCCTGAGTGTAGGAGTGACCATTGCCCTGTGAAGGATTGACCATTGCCCTGAGTGAAGGAGTGACCATTGCCCTGTGAAGGAGTGACCATTTCTCTGAGTGAAGGAGTGACCATTGCCCTGTGAAGGAGTGACCATTGCCCTGAGTGAAGGATTGACAATTTGCCCTGTTAAGTAGTGATCATTGCCCTGAGTGAAGGAGTGACTATTGCCCTGTGAAGGAGTGACCATTGCCCTGAGAGTAGGACTGACCATTGCCCTGAGTGAAGGATTGACCATTGCCCTGTTAAGGATTGACCATTGCCCTGAGTGCAGGAGTGACCATTGCCCTGTGAAGGATTGACCATTGCCCTGAGTGAAGGAGTGACCATTTCCCTAAGTGCAGGAGTGAGCATTGCCCTGTGAAGGAGTGACCATTTCCCTGAGTGTAGGAGTGACCATTGCCCTGTGAAGGAGTGAACATTGCCCAGAGTGAAGGAGTGACCATTGCCCTGAGTGTCGTAGTGACCATTGCCCTGTGAAGGAGTGACCATTGCCCTGTGAAGGAGTGACCATTTCTCTGAGTGTAGGAGTGACCATTGCCCTGTGAAGTAGTGACCATTGCCCTTAGAGTAGGAGTAACCATTGCCCTGAGTGAAGAAGTGACCATTGCCCTGTGAAGGAGTGACCATTTCCCTGCGTGGAGGAGTGACCATTGCCCTGTGAAGGAGTGACCATTGCCCTGAGTGACGGAGTGACCATTGCCCTGTGAACGAGTGACCAGTGCCGAGTGAAGGACAGACCATTGCCCTGAGTGACCATTGCCGTGAGTGAAGGAGTCACCATTGCCCTGTGAAGGAGTGACAATTGCCCTGAGTGTTGGATTGACCATTCCCCTGAGTGAATGAGTGACCATTGCCCTGTGAAGGAGTGACCATTGCCCACTGTGAAGGAGTGACCATTCCCCTGAGTGAATGAGTGACCATTGCCCTGTGAAGGAGTGAACATTGCCCACTGTGAAGGAGTGACCATTGCCCAGAGTGAAGGAGTGACCATTGCCCTGTGAAGGATTGACCATTGCCGAGTGAAGGACAGACCATTGCCCTGAGCGACCATTACCGTGAGTGAAGGAGTCACCATTGCACTGTGAAGGAGTGACAATTGCCCTGAGTGTTGGATTGACCATTCCCCTGAGTGAATGAGTGACCATTGCCCTGTGAAGGAGTGACAGTTGCCCACTGTGAAGGAGTGACCATTCCCCTGAGTGAATGAGTGACCATTGCCCTGTCAAGGAGTGACCATTGCCCACTGTGAAGGAGTGACCATTGCCCAGAGTGAAGGAGTGACCATTGCCCTGAGTGATGGAGTGACCATTGCCCTGTGAAGGATTGACTATTGCCAAGAGTGAAGCAGTGACCATTGCCCTGAATGAAGGAGTGACCATTGCCCACTGTGAACGAGTGACCATTGGCCAGAGTGAAGCAGTGACCATTGCCCTGTGGAGGATTGACCATTGCCCTGAGTGAAGGATTGACCATTGCCCTGTGAAGGATTGACCATTGCCCTGAGTGAAGGAGTGACCATTGCCCTGTGAAGGATTGACCATTGCCCTGAGTGAAGGAGTGACCATTTCCCTAAGTGTAGGAGTGACCATTGCCCTGTGAAGGAGTGACCATTGCCCTGAGTGACGGAGTGACCATTGCCCTGTGAAGGAGTGACCATTGCCCAGAGTGAAGGAGTGACCATTGCCCTGAGTGTAGGAGTGAGCATTGCCCTGTGAAGGAGTGACCATTTCCCTGAGTGAAGGAGTGATCATTTCCCTAAGTGCAGGAGTGAGCATTTCTCTGAGTGAAGGAGTGACCATTGCCCTGTGAAGGAGTGACTATTGCCCTGTGAAGGAGTGAACATTGCCCAGAGTGAAGGAGTGACCATTGCCCTGAGTGTAGTAGTGACCATTGCCCTGTGAAGGAGTGACCATTGCCCTGTGAAGGAGTGACCATTTCTCTGAGTGTAGGAGTGACCATTGCCCTGTGAAGTAGTGACCATTGCCCTTAGAGTAGGAGTAACCATTGCCCTGAGTGAAGAAGTGACCATTGCCCTGTGAAGGAGTGACCATTTCCCTGCGTGTAGGAGTGACCATTGCCCTGTGAAGGAGTGACCATTGCCCTGAGTGACGGAGTGACCATTGCCCTGTGAACGAGTGACCAGTGCCGAGTGAAGGACAGACCATTGCCCTGAGTGACCATTGCCGTGAGTGAAGGAGTCACCATTGCCCTGTGAAGGAGTGACAATTGCCCTGAGTGTTGGATTGACCATTCCCCTGAGTGAATGAGTGACCATTGCCCTGTGAAGGAGTGACCATTGCCCACTGTGAAGGAGTGACCATTCCCCTGAGTGAATGAGTGACCATTGCCCTGTGAAGGAGTGAACATTGCCCACTGTGAAGGAGTGACCATTGCCCAGAGTGAAGGAGTGACCATTGCCCTGTGAAGGATTGACCATTGCCGAGTGAAGGACAGACCATTGCCCTGAGCGACCATTACCGTGAGTGAAGGAGTCACCATTGCACTGTGAAGGAGTGACAATTGCCCTGGTGTTGGATTGACCATTCCCCTGAGTGAATGAGTGACCCTTGCCCTGTGAAGGAGTGACAGTTGCCCACTGTGAAGGAGTGACCATTCCCCTGAGTGAATGAGTGACCATTGCCCTGTCAAGGAGTGACCATTGCCCACTGTGAAGGAGTGACCATTGCCCAGAGTGAAGGAGTGACCATTGCCCTGTGAAGGATTGACTATTGCCCAGAGTGAAGGAGTGACCATTGCCCAGAGTGAAGGAGTGCCTGTTGCCCTGAGTGAAGGAGTGTCCGTTGCCCTGAGTGAAGGAGTAACCATTGCCCTGTGAAGGAGTACCCATTGCCTGAGTGAAGGAATGCCCATTGCCCTTCGTGACGGAGTGCACATCGCCCTGAGTGAAGGAGTGACCGTCGCCCTGAATGACGATTGCCCATTGCCCTGAGTGACAGAGTGACCATTGCCCTGTGAAGGAGTGACCATTGGCCAGAGTGAAGGATTGACCATTGCCCTGAGTGAAGGATTGACCATTGCCCTGTGAAGGATTGACCATTGCCCTGAGTGAAGGAGTGACCATTGCCCTGTGAAGGATTGACCATTGCCCTGAGTGAAGGAGTGACCATTGCCCTAAGTGTAGGAGTGACCATTGCCCTGTGAAGGAGTGACCATTGCCCTGAGTGACGGAGTGACCATTGCCCTGTGAAGGAGTGACCATTGTCCAGAGTGAAGGAGTGACCATTGCCCTGAGTGTAGGAGTGACCATTGCCCTGTTAAGGAGTGACCATTTCCCTGAGTGAAGGAGTGACCATTGCCCTGTGAAGAAGTGACCATTTCTCTGAGTGAAGGAGTGACCATTGCCCTGTGAAGGAGTGACTATTGCCCTGTGAAGGAGTGACCATTGCCCTGAGTGAAGGATTGACAATTTGCCCTGTTAAGTAGTGACCATTGCCCTGAGTGAAGGAGTGACTATTGCCCTGTGAAGGAGTGACCATTGCCCTGAGAGTAGGAGTGACCATTGCCCTGAGAGAAGGATTGACCATTGCCTTGTTAAGGATTGACCATTGCCCCGAGTGAAGGAGTGACCATTGCCCTGTGAAGGATTGACCATTGCCCTGAGTGAAGGAGTGACCATTTCCCTAAGTGTAGGAGTGAGCATTGCCCTGTGAAGGAGTGACCATTGCCCTGAGTGACGGAGTGACCATTGCCCTGTGAAGGAGTGACCATTGCCCTGAAAAGTAGTGACTATTGCCCTGTGAAGGAGTGACCATTGCCCTGAGTGAAGAATTGACAATTTGCCCTGTGAAGGAGTGACCATTACCCTGAGTGAAGGAGTGACCATTGCCCAGAGTGAAGGAGTGACCATTGCCCTGAAAAGGAGTGAACATTGCCCAGTGAAGGAGTGACCATTGCCCAGAGTGAAGGATTGACCATTGCCCTGTAAATGGGTGACCATTGCCTTATGAAGGAGTGACCATTGCCTAGAGTGAAGGAGTGAGCATTGCCCTATGAACGAGTGACCAGTGCCGAGTGAAGGACAGACCATTACCCTGAGTGACCATTGCCGTGAGTGAAGGAGTCACCATTGCCCTGTGAAGGAGTGACAATTGCCCTGAGTGTTGGAGTGACCATTCCCCTGAGTGAATGAGTGACCATTGCCCTGTGAAGGAGTGACCATTGCCCACTGTGAAGGAGTGACCATTGCCCAGAGTGAAGGAGTGACCATTGCGCTGTGAAGGATTGACTATTGCCCAGAGTGAAGGAGTGACCATTGCCCTGAGTGAAGGAGTGACCATTGCCCTGTGAAGGAGTGACTATTTCCCAGAGTGAAGCAGTGACCATTGCCCTGAATGAAGGAGTGACCATTGCCCACTGTGAAGAAGAGACCATTGGCCAGAGTGAAGGAGTGACCATTGTCCTGAAAAGGAGTGACAATTGCCCTGAGTGAAGGATTGACCATTGCCCTATGAAGGATTGACCATTGCCCTGAGTGAAGGAGTGACCATTGCCCTGTGAAGGATTGACCATTGCCCTGAGTGAAGGAGTGACCATTTCCCTAAGTGTAGGAGTGACCATTGCCCTGTGAAGGAGTAACCATTGCCCTGAGTGACGGAGTGACCATTGCCCTGTGAAGGAGTGACCATTGCCCAGAGTGAAGGAGTGACCATTGCCCTGAGTGTAGGAGTGACCATTGCCCTGTGAAGGATTGACCATTGCCCTGAGTGAAGGAGTGACCATTGCCCTGTGAAGGAGTGACCATTTCTCTGAGTGAAGGAGTGACCATTGCCCTGTGAAGGAGTGACCATTGCCCTGAGTGAAGGATTGACAATTTGCCCTGTTAAGTAGTGATCATTGCCCTGAGTGAAGGAGTGACTATTGCCCTGTGAAGGAGTGACCATTGCCCTGAGAGTAGGACTGACCATTGCCCTGAGTGAAGGATTGACCATTGCCCTGTTAAGGATTGACCATTGCCCTGAGTGCAGGAGTGACCATTGCCCTGTGAAGGATTGACCATTGCCCTGAGTGAAGGAGTGACCATTTCCCTAAGTGCAGGAGTGAGCATTGCCCTGTGAAGGAGTGACCATTTCCCTGAGTGTAGGAGTGACCATTGCCCTGTGAAGGAGTGAACATTGCCCAGAGTGAAGGAGTGACCATTGCCCTGAGTGTAGTAGTGACCATTGCCCTGTGAAGGAGTGACCATTGCCCTGTGAAGGAGTGACCATTTCTCTGAGTGTAGGAGTGACCATTGCCCTGTGAAGTAGTGACCATTGCCCTTAGAGTAGGAGTAACCATTGCCCTGAGTGAAGAAGTGACCATTGCCCTGTGAAGGAGTGACCATTTCCCTGCGTGTAGGAGTGACCATTGCCCTGTGAAGGAGTGACCATTGCCCTGAGTGACGGAGTGACCATTGCCCTGTGAACGAGTGACCAGTGCCGAGTGAAGGACAGACCATTGCCCTGAGTGACCATTGCCGTGAGTGAAGGAGTCACCATTGCCCTGTGAAGGAGTGACAATTGCCCTGAGTGTTGGATTGACCATTCCCCTGAGTGAATGAGTGACCATTGCCCTGTGAAGGAGTGACCATTGCCCACTGTGAAGGAGTGACCATTCCCCTGAGTGAATGAGTGACCATTGCCCTGTGAAGGAGTGAACATTGCCCACTGTGAAGGAGTGACCATTGCCCAGAGTGAAGGAGTGACCATTGCCCTGTGAAGGATTGACCATTGCCGAGTGAAGGACAGACCATTGCCCTGAGCGACCATTACCGTGAGTGAAGGAGTCACCATTGCACTGTGAAGGAGTGACAATTGCCCTGAGTGTTGGATTGACCATTCCCCTGAGTGAATGAGTGACCATTGCCCTGTGAAGGAGTGACAGTTGCCCACTGTGAAGGAGTGACCATTCCCCTGAGTGAATGAGTGACCATTGCCCTGTCAAGGAGTGACCATTGCCCACTGTGAAGGAGTGACCATTGCCCAGAGTGAAGGAGTGACCATTGCCCTGTGAAGGATTGACTATTGCCCAGAGTGAAGGAGTGACCATTGCCCTGAGTGATGGAGTGACCATTGCCCTGTGAAGGATTGACTATTGCCAAGAGTGAAGCAGTGACCATTGCCCTGAATGAAGGAGTGACCATTGCCCACTGTGAAGGAGTGACCATTGGCCAGAGTGAAGCAGTGACCATTGCCCTGTGGAGGATTGACCATTGCCCTGAGTGAAGGATTGACCATTGCCCTGTGAAGGATTGACCATTGCCCTGAGTGAAGGAGTGACCATTGCCCTGTGAAGGATTGACCATTGCCCTGAGTGAAGGAGTGACCATTTCCCTAAGTGTAGGAGTGACCATTGCCCTGTGAAGGAGTGACCATTGCCCTGAGTGACGGAGTGACCATTGCCCTGTGAAGGAGTGACCATTGCCCAGAGTGAAGGAGTGACCATTGCCCTGAGTGTAGGAGTGAGCATTGCCCTGTGAAGGAGTGACCATTTCCCTGAGTGAAGGAGTGACCATTGCCCTGTGAAGGAGTGACCATTTCTCTGAGTGAAGGAGTGACCATTGCCCTGTGAAGGAGTGACTATTGCCCTGTGAAGGAGTGAACATTGCCCAGAGTGAAGGAGTGACCATTGCCCTGAGTGTAGTAGTGACCATTGCCCTGTGAAGGAGTGACCATTGCCCTGTGAAGGAGTGACCATTTCTCTGAGTGTAGGAGTGACCATTGCCCTGTGAAGTAGTGACCATTGCCCTTAGAGTTGGAGTAACCATTGCCCTGAGTGAAGAAGTGACCATTGCCCTGTGAAGGAGTGACCATTTCCCTGCGTGTAGGAGTGACCATTGCCCTGTGAAGGAGTGACCATTGCCCTGAGTGACGGAGTGACCATTGCCCTGTGAACGAGTGACCAGTGCCGAGTGAAGGACAGACCATTGCCCTGAGTGACCATTGCCGTGAGTGAAGGAGTCACCATTGCCCTGTGAAGGAGTGACCATTGCCCACTGTGAAGGAGTGACCATTCCCCTGAGTGAATGAGTGACCATTGCCCTGTGAAGGAGTGAACATTGCCCACTGTGAAGGAGTGACCATTGCCCAGAGTGAAGGAGTGACCATTGCCCTGTGAAGGATTGACCATTGCCGAGTGAAGGACAGACCATTGCCCTGAGCGACCATTACCGTGAGTGAAGGAGTCACCATTGCACTGTGAAGGAGTGACAATTGCCCTGAGTGTTGGATTGACCATTCCCCTGAGTGAATGAGTGACCATTGCCCTGTGAAGGAGTGACAGTTGCCCACTGTGAAGGAGTGACCATTCCCCTGAGTGAATGAGTGACCATTGCCCTGTCAAGGAGTGACCATTGCCCACTGTGAAGGAGTGACCATTGCCCAGAGTGAAGGAGTGACCATTGCCCTGTGAAGGATTGACTATTGCCCAGAGTGAAGGAGTGACCATTGCCCTGAGTGATGGAGTGACCATTGCCCTGTGAAGGATTGACTATTGCCAAGAGTGAAGCAGTGACCATTGCCCTGAATGAAGGAGTGACCATTGCCCACTGTGAAGGAGTGACCATTGGCCAGAGTGAAGCAGTGACCATTGCCCTGTGGAGGATTGACCATTGCCCTGAGTGAAGGATTGACCATTGCCCTGTGAAGGATTGACCATTGCCCTGAGTGAAGGAGTGACCATTGCCCTGTGAAGGATTGACCATTGCCCTGAGTGAAGGAGTGACCATTTCCCTAAGTGTAGGAGTGACCATTGCCCTGTGAAGGAGTGACCATTGCCCTGAGTGACGGAGTGACCATTGCCCTGTGAAGGAGTGACCATTGCCCATAGTGAAGGAGTGACCATTGCCCTGAGTGTAGGAGTGAGCATTGCCCTGTGAAGGAGTGACCATTTCCCTGAGTGAAGGAGTGACCATTGCCCTGTGAAGGAGTGACCATTTCTCTGAGTGAAGGAGTGACCATTGCCCTGTGAAGGAGTGACTATTGCCCTGTGAAGGAGTGACCATTGCCCTGAGTGAAGGATTTACAATTTGCCCTGTGAAGTAGTGACCATTGCCCTGAGTGAATGAGTGACCATTGCCCTGTGAAAGAGTGACAATTGCCCTGAGAGTCGGAGTGACCATTGCCCTGAGTGAAGGATTGACCATTGCCCTGTTAAGGATTGACCATTGCCCTGAGTGAAGGAGTGACCATTTCCCTCAGTGTATGAGTGAGCATTGCCCTGTGAAGGAGTGACCATTGCCCTGAGTGACGGAGTCACCATTGCCTAGAGTGAAGGAGTGAGCATTGCCGTATGAACGAGTGACCAGTGCCGAGTGAAGGACAGACCATTGCCCTGAGTGACCATTGCCGTGAGTGAAGGAGTCACCATTGCCCTGTGAAGGAGTGACAATTGCCCTGAGTGTTGGATTGACCATTCCCCTGAGTGAATGAGTGACCATTGCCCTGTGAAGGAGTGACCATTGCCCACTGTGAAGGAGTGACCATTCCCCTGAGTGAATGAGTGACCATTGCCCTGTGAAGGAGTGACCATTGCCCACTGTGAAGGAGTGACCATTGCCCAGAGTGAAGGAGTGACCATTGCCCTGTGAAGGATTGACCATTGCCGAGTGAAGGACAGACCATTGCCCTGAGTGACCATTACCGTGAGTGAAGGAGTCACCATTGCCCTGTTAAGGAGTGACAATTGCCCTGAGTGTTGGATTGACCATTCCCCTGAGTGAATGAGTGACCATTGCCCTGTGAAGGAGTGACCATTGCCCACTGTGAAGGAGTGACCATTCCCCTGAGTGAATGAGTGACCATTGCCCTGTCAAGGAGTGACCATTGCCCACTGTGAAGGAGTGACCATTGCCCAGAGTGAAGGAGTGACCATTGCCCTGTGAAGGATTGACTATTGCCCAGATTGAAGGAGTGACCATTACCCTGAGTGATGGAGTGACCATTGCCCTGTGAAGGAGTGACTATTGCCAAGAGTGAAGCAGTGACCATTGCCCTGAATGAAGGAGTGACCATTGCCCACTGTGAACGAGTGACCATTGGCCAGAGTGAAGCAGTGACCATTGCCCTGTGGAGGATTGACCATTGCCCTGAGTGAAGGATTGACCATTGCCCTGTGAAGGATTGACCATTGCCCTGAGTGAAGGAGTGACCATTGCCCTGTGAAGGATTGACCATTGCCCTGAGTGAAGGAGTGACCATTTCCCTAAGTGTAGGAGTGACCATTGCCCTGTGAAGGAGTGACCATTGCCCTGAGTGACGGAGTGACCATTGCCCTGTGAAGGAGTGACCATTGCCCAGAGTGAAGGAGTGACCATTGCCCTGAGTGTAGGAGTGACCATTGCCCTGTAAAGGAGTGACCATTTCCCTGAGTGAAGGAGTGACCATTGCCCTGTGAAGGAGTGACCATTTCTCTGAGTGAAGGCGTGACCATTGCCCTGTGAAGGAGTGACTATTGCCCTGTGAAGGAGTGACCATTGCCCTGAGTGAAGGAGTGACTATTGCCCTGTGAAGGAGTGACCATTGCCCTGAGAGTAGGAGTGACCATTGCCCTGAGTGAAGGATTGACCATTGCCCTGTTAAGGATTGACCATTGCCCTGAGAGCAGGAGTGACCATTGCCCTGTGAAGGATTGACCATTGCCCTGAGTGAAGGAGTGACCATTTCCCTCAGTGTAGGAGTGAGCATTGCCCTGTGAAGGAGTGACCATTGCCCTGAGTGACGGAGTGACCATTGCCCTGTGAAGGAGTGACCATTGCCCAGAGTGAAGGATTGACCATTGCCCTGAGTGTAGTAGTGACCATTGCCCTGTGAAGGAGTGACCATTGCCCTGTGAAGGGGTGACCATTTCCCTAAGTGTAGGAGTGAGCATTGCCCTGTGAAGGAGTGACCATTGCCCTGAGTGACGGAGTGACCATTGCCCTGTGAAGGAGTGACCATTGCCCAGAGTGAAGGAGTGACCATTGCCCTGAGTGTAGTAGTGACCATTGCCCTGTGAAAGAGTGACCATTGCCCTGTGAAGGAGTGACCATCTCTCTGAGTGTAGGAGTGACCATTGCCCTGTGAAGTAGTGACCATTGCCCTTAGAGTAGGAGTAACCATTGCCCTGAGTGAAGGAGTGACCATTGCCCTGTGAAGGAGTGACCATTTCCCTGCGTGTAGGAGTGACCGTTGCCCTGTGAAGGAGTGACCATTGCCCTGAGTGACGGAGTGAACATTGCCCTGTGAAGGAGTGAGCATTGTCCAGAGTGAAGGAGTGACCATTGCCCTGAGTGTAGGAGTGAGCATTGCCCTGTGAAGGAGTGACCATTTCCCTGAGTGAAGGAGTGACCATTGCCCTGTGAAGGAGTGACCATTTCTCTGAGTGAAGGAGTGACCATTGCCCTGTGAAGGAGTGACTATTGCCCTGTGAAGGAGTGACCATTGCCCTGAGTGAAGGATTGACAATTTGCCCTGTGAAGTAGTGAACATTGCCCTGAGTGAAGGAGTGATCATTGCCCTGTGAAGGAGTGACCATTGCCCTGAGAGTAGGAGTGACCATTACCCTGAGTGAAGGATTGACCATTGCCCTGTTAAGGATTGACCATTGCCCTGAGTGAAGGAGTGACCATTTCCCTAAGTGTATGAGTGAGCATTGCCCTGTGAAGGAGTGACCATTGCCCTGAGTGACGGAGTGACCATTGCCTAGAGTGAAGGAGTGAGCATTGCCCTATGAACGAGTGACTAGTGCCGAGTGAAGGACAGACCATTGCCCTGAGTGACCATTGCCGTGAGTGAAGGAGTCACCATTGCCCTGTGAAGGAGTGACAATTGCCCTGAGTGTTGGATTGACCATTCCCCTGAGTGAATGAGTGACCATTGCCCTGTGAAGGATTGACTATTGCCCAGAGTGAAGGAGTGACCATTGCCCTGAGTGATGGAGTGACCATTGCCCTGTGAAGGAGTGACTATTGCCAAGAGTGAAGCAGTGCCCATTGCCCTGAATGATGGAGTGACCATTGCCCACTGTGAAGGAGTGACCATTGGCCAGAGTGAAGGAGTGACCATTGCCCTGTAAAGGATTGACCATTGCCCTGAGTGAAGGATTGACCATTGCCCTGTGAAGGATTGACCATTGCCCTGAGTGAAGGAGTGACCATTGCCCTGTGAAGGGTTGACAATTGCCCTGAGTGAAGGAGTGACCATTTCCCTCAGTGTATGAGTGACCATTGCCCTGTGAACGAGTGACCATTGCCCTGAGTGACGGAGTGACCATTGCCCTGTGAAGGAGTGACCATTGCCCAGAGTGAAGGAGTGACCATTGCCCTGAGTGTAGGAGTGACCATTGCCCTGTGAAGGAGTGACCATTTCCCTGAGTGAAGGAGTGACCATTGCCCTGTGAAGGAGTGACCATTGCCCACTGTGAAGGAGTGACCATTGCCCTGTGAAGTAGTGACCATTGCCCTGAGTGAAGGATTGACAATTTACCCTGTTAAGTAGTGACCATTGCCCTGAGTGAAGGAGTGACTATTGCCCTGTGAAGGAGTGACCATTGCCCTGAGAGTAGGAGTGACCATTGCCCTGAGTGAAGGATTGACCATTGCCCTGTTAAGGATTGACCATTGCACTGAGTGCAGGAGTGACGATTGCCCTGTGAAGGATTGACCATTGCCCTGAGTGAAGGAGTGAACATATCCCTAAGTGTAGGAGTGAGCATTGCCCTGTGAAGGAGTGAACATTGCCCTGAGTGACGGAATGACCATTGCCCTTTGAAGGAGTGACCATTGCCCAGAGTGTAGTAGTGACCATTGCCCTGTGAAGGAGTGACCATTGCCCTTAGAGTCGGAGTAACCATTGCCCTGAGTGAAGGAGTGACCATTGCCCTGTGAAGGTGTGACCATTTCCCTGCGTGTAGGAGTGACCATTGCCCTGTGAAGGAGTGACCATTGCCCTGAGTGACGGAGTGACCATTGCCCTGTGAAGGAGTGACCATTGCCCAGAGTGAAGGAGTGATCATTGCCCTGAGTGTAGGAGTGAGCATTGCCCTGTGAAGGAGTGACCATTTCCCTGAGTGAAGGAGTGACCATTGCCCTGTGAAGGAGTGACCATTTCTCTGAGTGAAGGAGTGACCATTGCGCTGTGAAGGAGTGACTATTGCCCTGTGAAGGAGTGACCATTGCCCTGAGTGAAGGATTGACCATTGCCCTGTGAATGATTGACCATTTCCCTGAGTGAAGGAGTGACCATTGCCCTGTGAAGGATTGACCATTGCCCTGAGTGAAGGAGTGACCATTTCCCTAAGTGTAGGAGTGACCATTGCCCTGTGAATGAGTGACCATTGCCCTGAGTGACGGAGTGACCATTGCCCTGTGAAGGAGTGACCATTGCCCACTGTGAAGGAGTGACCATTCCCCTGAGTGAATGAGTGACCATTGCCCTGTGAAGGAGTGAACATTGCCCACTGTGAAGGAGTGACCATTGCCCAGAGTGAAGGAGTGACCATTGCCCTGTGAAGGATTGACCATTGCCGAGTGAAGGACAGACCATTGCCCTGAGCGACCATTACCGTGAGTGAAGGAGTCACCATTGCACTGTGAAGGAGTGACAATTGCCCTGAGTGTTGGATTGACCATTCCCCTGAGTGAATGAGTGACCATTGCCCTGTGAAGGAGTGACAGTTGCCCACTGTGAAGGAGTGACCATTCCCCTGAGTGAATGAGTGACCATTGCCCTGTCAAGGAGTGACCATTGCCCACTGTGAAGGAGTGACCATTGCCCAGAGTGAAGGAGTGACCATTGCCCTGTGAAGGATTGACTATTGCCCAGAGTGAAGGAGTGACCATTGCCCTGAGTGATGGAGTGACCATTGCCCTGTGAAGGATTGACTATTGCCAAGAGTGAAGCAGTGACCATTGCCCTGAATGAAGGAGTGACCATTGCCCACTGTGAAGGAGTGACCATTGGCCAGAGTGAAGCAGTGACCATTGCCCTGTGGAGGATTGACCATTGCCCTGAGTGAAGGATTGACCATTGCCCTGTGAAGGATTGACCATTGCCCTGAGTGAAGGAGTGACCATTGCCCTGTGAAGGATTGACCATTGCCCTGAGTGAAGGAGTGACCATTTCCCTAAGTGTAGGAGTGACCATTGCCCTGTGAAGGAGTGACCATTGCCCTGAGTGACGGAGTGACCATTGCCCTGTGAAGGAGTGACCATTGCCCAGAGTGAAGGAGTGACCATTGCCCTGAGTGTAGGAGTGAGCATTGCCCTGTGAAGGAGTGACCATTTCCCTGAGTGAAGGAGTGACCATTGCCCTGTGAAGGAGTGACCATTTCTCTGAGTGAAGGAGTGACCATTGCCCTGTGAAGGAGTGACTATTGCCCTGTGAAGGAGTGACCATTGCCCTGAGTGAAGGATTTACAATTTGCCCTGTGAAGTAGTGACCATTGCCCTGAGTGAATGAGTGACCATTGCCCTGTGAAAGAGTGACAATTGCCCTGAGAGTCGGAGTGACCATTGCCCTGAGTGAAGGATTGACCATTGCCCTGTTAAGGATTGACCATTGCCCTGAGTGAAGGAGTGACCATTTCCCTAAGTGTATGAGTGAGCATTGCCCTGTGAAGGAGTGACCATTGCCCTGAGTGACGGAGTGACCATTGCCTAGAGTGAAGGAGTGAGCATTGCCCTATGAACGAGTGACCAGTGCCGAGTGAAGGACAGACCATTGCCCTGAGTGACCATTGCCGTGAGTGAAGGAGTCACCATTGCCCTGTGAAGGAGTGACAATTGCCCTGAGTGTTGGATTGACCATTCCCCTGAGTGAATGAGTGACCATTGCCCTGTGAAGGAGTGACCATTGCCCACTGTGAAGGAGTGACCATTCCCCTGAGTGAATGAGTGACCATTGCCCTGTGAAGGAGTGACCATTGCCCACTGTGAAGGAGTGACCATTGCCCAGAGTGAAGGAGTGACCATTGCCCTGTGAAGGATTGACCATTGCCGAGTGAAGGACAGACCATTGCCCTGAGTGACCATTACCGTGAGTGAAGGAGTCACCATTGCCCTGTTAAGGAGTGACAATTGCCCTGAGTGTTGGATTGACCATTCCCCTGAGTGAATGAGTGACCATTGCCCTGTGAAGGAGTGACCATTGCCCACTGTGAAGGAGTGACCATTCCCCTGAGTGAATGAGTGACCATTGCCCTGTCAAGGAGTGACCATTGCCCACTGTGAAGGAGTGACCATTGCCCAGAGTGAAGGAGTGACCATTGCCCTGTGAAGGATTGACTATTGCCCAGAGTGAAGGAGTGACCATTGCCCTGAGTGATGGAGTGACCATTGCCCTGTGAAGGAGTGACTATTGCCAAGAGTGAAGCAGTGACCATTGCCCTGAATGAAGGAGTGACCATTGCCCACTGTGAACGAGTGACCATTGGCCAGAGTGAAGCAGTGACCATTGCCCTGTGGAGGATTGACCATTGCCCTGAGTGAAGGATTGACCATTGCCCTGTGAAGGATTGACCATTGCCCTGAGTGAAGGAGTGACCATTGCCCTGTGAAGGATTGACCATTGCCCTGAGTGAAGGAGTGACCATTTCCCTAAGTGTAGGAGTGACCATTGCCCTGTGAAGGAGTGACCATTGCCCTGAGTGACGGAGTGACCATTGCCCTGTGAAGGAGTGACCATTGCCCAGAGTGAAGGAGTGACCATTGCCCTGAGTGTAGGAGTGACCATTGCCCTGTAAAGGAGTGACCATTTCCCTGAGTGAAGGAGTGACCATTGCCCTGTGAAGGAGTGACCATTTCTCTGAGTGAAGGCGTGACCATTGCCCTGTGAAGGAGTGACTATTGCCCTGTGAAGGAGTGACCATTGCCCTGAGTGAAGGATTGACAATTTGCCCTGTTAAGTCGTGACCATTGCCCTGAGTGAAGGAGTGACTATTGCCCTGTGAAGGAGTGACCATTGCCCTGAGAGTAGGAGTGACCATTGCCCTGAGTGAAGGATTGACCATTGCCCTGTTAAGGATTGACCATTGCCCTGAGAGCAGGAGTGACCATTGCCCTGTGAAGGATTGACCATTGCCCTGAGTGAAGGAGTGACCATTTCCCTCAGTGTAGGAGTGAGCATTGCCCTGTGAAGGAGTGACCATTGCCCTGAGTGACGGAGTGACCATTGCCCTGTGAAGGAGTGACCATTGCCCAGAGTGAAGGATTGACCATTGCCCTGAGTGTAGTAGTGACCATTGCCCTGTGAAGGAGTGACCATTGCCCTGTGAAGGGGTGACCATTTCCCTAAGTGTAGGAGTGAGCATTGCCCTGTGACGGAGTGACCATTGCCCTGAGTGACGGAGTGACCATTGCCCTGTGAAGGAGTGACCATTGCCCAGAGTGAAGGAGTGACCATTGCCCTGAGTGTAGTAGTGACCATTGCCCTGTGAAAGAGTGACCATTGCCCTGTGAAGGAGTGACCATCTCTCTGAGCGTAGGAGTGACCATTGCCCTGTGAAGTAGTGACCATTGCCCTTAGAGTAGGAGTAACCATTGCCCTGAGTGAAGGAGTGACCATTGCCCTGTGAAGGAGTGACCATTTCCCTGCGTGTAGGAGTGACTGTTGCCCTGTGAAGGAGTGACCATTGCCCTGAGTGACGGAGTGAACATTGCCCTGTGAAGGAGTGAGCATTGTCCAGAGTGAAGGAGTGACCATTGCCCTGAGTGTAGGAGTGAGCATTGCCCTGTGAAGGAGTGACCATTTCCCTGAGTGAAGGAGTGACCATTGCCCTGTGAAGGAGTGACCATTTCTCTGAGTGAAGGAGTGACCATTGCCCTGTGAAGGAGTGACTATTGCCCTGTGAAGGAGTGACCATTGCCCTGAGTGAAGGATTGACAATTTGCCCTGTGAAGTAGTGAACATTGCCCTGAGTGAAGGAGTGATCATTGCCCTGTGAAGGAGTGACCATTGCCCTGAGAGTAGGAGTGACCATTACCCTGAGTGAAGGATTGACCATTGCCCTGTTAAGGATTGACCATTGCCCTGAGTGAAGGAGTGACCATTTCCCTAAGTGTATGAGTGAGCATTGCCCTGTGAAGGAGTGACCATTGCCCTGAGTGACGGAGTGACCATTGCCTAGAGTGAAGGAGTGAGCATTGCCCTATGAACGAGTGACTAGTGCCGAGTGAAGGACAGACCATTGCCCTGAGTGACCATTGCCGTGAGTGAAGGAGTCACCATTGCCCTGTGAAGGAGTGACAATTGCCCTGAGTGTTGGATTGACCATTCCCCTGAGTGAATGAGTGACCATTGCCCTGTGAAGGATTGACTATTGCCCAGAGTGAAGGAGTGACCATTGCCCTGAGTGATGGAGTGACCATTGCCCTGTGAAGGAGTGACTATTGCCAAGAGTGAAGCAGTGCCCATTGCCCTGAATGATGGAGTGACCATTGCCCACTGTGAAGGAGTGACCATTGGCCAGAGTGAAGGAGTGACCATTGCCCTGTAAAGGATTGACCATTGCCCTGAGTGAAGGATTGACCATTGCCCTGTGAAGGATTGACCATTGCCCTGAGTGAAGGAGTGACCATTGCCCTGTGAAGGGTTGACAATTGCCCTGAGTGAAGGAGTGACCATTTCCCTAAGTGTATGAGTGACCATTGCCCTGTGAACGAGTGACCATTGCCCTGAGTGACGGAGTGACCATTGCCCTGTGAAGGAGTGACCATTGCCCAGAGTGAAGGAGTGACCATTGCCCTGAGTGTAGGAGTGACCATTGCCCTGTGAAGGAGTGACCATTTCCCTGAGTTAAGGAGTGACCATTGCCCTGTGAAGGAGTGACCATTTCTCTGAGTGATGGAGTGACCATTGCCCTGTGAAGTAGTGACCATTGCCCTGAGTGAAGGATTGACAATTTACCCTGTTAAGTAGTGACCATTGCCCTGAGTGAAGGAATGACCATTGCCCTTTGAAGGAGTGACCATTGCCCAGAGTGTAGTAGTGACCATTGCCCTGTGAAGGAGTGACCATTGCCCTTAGAGTAGGAGTAACCATTGCCCTGAGTGAAGGAGTGACCATTGCCCTGTGAAGGTGTGACCATTTCCCTGCGTGTAGGAGTGACCATTGCCCTGTGAAGGAGTGACCATTGCCCTGAGTGACGGAGTGACCATTGCCCTGTGAAGGAGTGTCCATTGCCCAGCGTGAAGGAGTGACCATTGCCCTGAGTGTAGTAGTGACCATTGCCCTGTGAAGGAGTGACCATTGCCCTTAGAGTAGGAGTAACCATTGCCCTGAGTGAAGGAGTGACCATTGCCCTGTGAAGGTGTGACCATTTCCCTGCGTGTAGGAGTGACCATTGCCCTGTGAAGGAGTGACCATTGCCCTGAGTGACGGAGTGACCATTGCCCTGTGAAGGAGTGACCATTGCCCAGAGTGAAGGAGTGACCATTGCCCTGAGTGTAGGAGTGAGCATTGCCCTGTGAAGGAGTGACCATTTCCCTGAGTGAAGGAGTGACCATTGCCCTGTGAAGGAGTGACCATTTCTCTGAGTGAAGGAGTGACCATTGCCCTGTGAAGGAGTGACTATTGCCCTGTGAAGGAGTGACCATTGCCCTGAGTGAAGGATTGACCATTGCCCTGTGAATGATTGACCATTTCCCTGAGTGAAGGAGTGACCATTACCCTGTGAAGGATTGACCATTGCCCTGAGTGAAGGAGTGACCATTTCCCTAAGTGTAGGAGTGACCATTGCCCTGTGAATGAGTGACCATTGCCCTGAGTGACGGAGTGACCATTGCCCTGTGAAGGAGTGACCATTGCCCAGAGTGAAGGAGTGACCATTGCCCTGAGTGTAGGAGTGACCATTGCCCTGTGAAGGAGTGACCATTTCTCTGAGTGAAGGAGTGACCATTGCCCTGTGAAGGAGTGACTATTGCCCTGTGAAGGAGTGACCATTGCCCTGAGTGAAGGATTTACAATTTGCCCTGTGAAGTAGTGACGATTGCCCTGAGTGAAGCAGTGACCATTGCCCTGTGAAAGAGTGACCATTGCACTGAGAGTCGGAGTGACCATTGCCCTGAGTGAAGGATTGACCATTGCCCTGTTAAGGATTGACCATTGCCCTGAGTGAAGGAGTGACCATTTACCTAAGTGTATGAGTGAGCATTGCCCTGTGAAGGAGTGACCATTGCCCTGAGTGACGGAGTGACCATTGCCTAGAGTGAAGGAGTGAGCATTGCCCTATGAACGAGTGACCAGTGCCGAGTGAAGGACAGACCATTGCCCTGATTGACCATTGCCGTGAGTGAAGGAGTCACCATTGCCCTGTGAAGGAGTGACAATTGCCCTGAGTGTTGGATTGACCATTCCCCTGAGTGAATGAGTGACCATTGCCCTGTGAAGGAGTGACCATTGCCCACTGTGAAGGAGTGACCATTCCCCTGAGTGAATGAGTGACCATTGCCCTGTGAAGGAGTGACCATTGCCCACTGTGAAGGAGTGACCATTGCCCTGTGAAGGATTGACTATTGCCCAGAGTGAAGGAGTGACCATTGCCCTGAGTGATGGAGTGACCATTGGCCTGTGAAGGAGTGACTATTGCCAAGAGTGAAGCAGTGACCATTGCCCTGAATGAAGGAGTGACCATTGCCCACTGTGAAGGAGTGACCATTGGCCAGAGTGAAGGAGTGACCATTGCCCTGTGGAGGATTGACCATTGCCCTGAGTGAAGGATTGACCATTGCCCTGTGAAGGATTGACCATTGCCCTGAGTGAAGGAGTGACCATTGCCCTGTGAAGGATTGACCATTGCCCTGAGTGAAGGAGTGACCATTTCCCTAAGTGTAGGAGTGACCATTGCCCTGTGAAGGAGTGACCATTGCCCTGAGAGACGGAGTGACAATTGCCCTGAGTGTTGGAGTGACAATTGCCCTGTGAAGGAGTGACCATTTCCCTGAGTGAAGGAGTGACCATTGCCCTGTGAAGGAGTGACCATTTCTCTGAGTGAAGGAGTGACCATTGCCCTGTGAAGGAGTGACTATTGCCCTGTGAAGGAGTGACCATTGCCCTGAGTGAAGGATTGACAATTTGCCCTGTTAAGTCGTGACCATTGCCCTGAGTGAAGGAGTGACTATTGCCCTGTGAAGGAGTGAACATTGCCCTGAGAGTAGGACTGACCATTGCCCTGAGTGAAGGATTGACCATTGCCCTGTTAAGGATTGACCATTGCCCTGAGAGCAGGAGTGACCATTGCCCTGTGAAGGATTGACCATTGCCCTGAGTGAAGGAGTGACCATTTCCCTCAGTGTAGGAGTGAGCATTGCCCTGTGAAGGAGTGACCATTGCCCTGAGTGACGGAGTGACCATTGCCCTGTGAAGGAGTGACCATTGCCCAGAGTGAAGGAGTGACCATTGCCCTGAGTGTAGTAGTGACCATTGCCCTGTGAAGGAGTGACCATTGCCCTGTGAAGGAGTGACCATTTCCCTAAGTGTAGGAGTGAGCATTGCCCTGTGAAGGAGTGACCATTGCCCTGAGTGACGGAGTGATCATTGCCCTGTGAAGGAGTGACCATTGCCCAGAGTGAAGGAGTGACCATTGCCCTGAGTGTAGTAGTGACCATTGCCCTGTGAAAGAGTGACCATTGCCCTGTGAAGGAGTGACCATCTCTCTGAGTGTAGGAGTGACCATTGCCCTGTGAAGGAGTGACCATTTCTCTGAGTGAAGGAGTGACCATTGCCCTGTGAAGGAGTGACTATTGCCCTGTGAAGGAGTGACCATTGCCCTGAGTGAAGGATTGACAATTTGCCCTGTGAAGTAGTGACCATTGCCCTGAGTGAAGGAGTGACCATTGCCCTGTGAAGGAGTGACCATTGCCCTGAGAGTAGGAGTGACCATTACCCTGAGTGAAGGATTGACCATTGCCCTGTTAAGGATTGACCATTGCCCTGAGTGAAGGAGTGACCATTTCCCTCAGTGTATGAGTGAGCATTGCCCTGTGAAGGAGTGACCATTGCCCTGAGTGACGGAGTGACCATTGCCTAGAGTGAAGGAGTGAGCATTGCCCTATGAACGAGTGACTAGTGCCGAGTGAAGGACAGACCATTGCCCTGAGTGACCATTGCCGTGAGTGAAGGAGTCACCATTGCCCTGTGAAGGAGTGACAATTGCCCTGAGTGTTGGATTGACCATTCCCCTGAGTGAATGAGTGACCACTGCCCTGAGAAGGAGTGACCATTGCCCACTGTGAAGGAGTGACCATTGCCCAGAGTGAAGGAGTGACCATTGCCCTGTGAAGGATTGACTATTGCCCAGAGTGAAGCAGTGACCATTGCCCTGAATGATGGAGTGACCATTGCCCACTGTGAAGGAGTGACCATTGGCCAGAGTGAAGGAGTGACCATTGCCCTGTGAAGGATTGACCATTGCCCTGAGTGAAGGAGTGACCATTGCCCTGTGAAGGGTTGACAATTGCCGTGAGTGAAGGAGTGACCATTTCCCTAAGTGTATGAGTGACCATTGCCCTGTGAAGGAGTGACCATTGCCCTGAGTGACGGAGTGACCATTGCCCTGTGAAGGAGTGACCATTGCCCAGAGTGAAGGAGTGACCATTGCCCTGAGTGTAGGAGTGACCTTTGCCCTGTGAAGGAGTGACCATTTCCCTGAGTGAAGGAGTGACCATTGCCCTGTGAAGGAGTGACCATTTCTCTGAGTGAAGGAGTGACCATTGCCCTGTGAAGTAGTGACCATTTCTCTGAGTGAAGGATTGACAATTTACCCTGTTAATTAGTGACCATTGCCCTGAGTGAAGGATTGACCATTGCCCTGTTAAGGATTGACCATTGCACTGAGTGCAGGAGTGACGATTGCCCTGTGAAGGATTGACCATTTCCCTTAGTGTAGGAGTGAGCATTGCCCTGTGAAGGAGTGAACATTGCCCTGAGTGACGGAGTGACCATTGCCCTGTGAAGGAGTGACCTTTGCCCAGAGTGTAGTAGTGACCATTGCCCTGTGAAGGAGTGACCATTTCTCTGAGTGTCGGAGTGACCATTGCCCTGTGAAGGAGTGACCATTGCCCTTAGAGTAGGAGTAATCATTGCCCTGAGTGAAGGAGTGACCATTGCCCTGTGAAGGAGTGACCATTTCCCTGCGTGTAGGAGTGACCATTGCCCTGTGAAGGAGTGACCATTGCCCTGAGTGACGGAGTGACCATTGCCCTGTGAAGGAGTGACCATTGCCCAGAGTGAAGGAGTGACCATTGCACTGAGTGTCGGAGTGAGCATTGCCCTGTGAAGGAGTGACCATTTCCCTGAGTGAAGGGGTGACCTTTGCCCTGTGAAGGAGTGACCATTTCTCTGAGTGAAGGAGTGACCATTGCCCTGTGAAGGAGTGACTATTCCCCTTTGAAGGAGTGACCATTGCCCTGAGTGAAGGATTGACCATTGCCCTGTGAATGATTGACCATTTCCCTGAGTGAAGGAGTGACCATTGCCCTGTGAAGGATTGACCATTGCCCTGAGTGAAGGAGTGACCATTTCCCTAAGTGTAGGAGTGACCATTGCCCTGTGAATGAGTGACCATTGCCCTGTGAAGGAGTGACCATTGCCCAGAGTGAAGGAGTGACCATTGCCCTGAGTGTAGGAGTGACCATTGCCCTGTGAAGGAGTGACCATTTCCCTGAGTGAAGGAGTGACCATTGCCCTGTGAAGGAGTGACCATTTCTCTGAGTGAAGGAGTGACCATTGCCCTGAGTGAAGGATTGACAATTTGCCCTGTTAAGTAGTGACCATTGCCCTGAGTGAAGGAGTGACTATTGCCCTGTGAAGGAATGACCATTGCCCTGAGAGTAGGAGTGACCATTGCCCTGAGTGAAGGATTGACCATTGCCCTGTTAAGGATTGACCATTGCCCTGAGTGCAGGAGTGACCATTGCCCTGTGAAGGATTGACCATTGCCCTGAGTGAAGGAGTGACCATTTCCCTAAGTGTAGGAGTGACCATTGCCCTGTGAAGGAGTGACCATTGCCCTGAGTGACGGAGTGACCATTGCCCTGTGAAGGAGTGACCATTGCCCTGAGAGTCGGAGTGACCATTGCCCTGAGTGAAGGATTGAACATTGCCCTGTTAAGGATTGACCATTGCCCTGAGTGAAGGAGTGACCATTTCCCTAAGTGTATGAGTGAGCATTGCCCTGTGAAGGAGTGACCATTGCCCTGAGTGACGGAGTGACCATTGCCTAGAGTGAAGGAGTGAGCATTGCCCTATGAACGAGTGACCAGTGCCGAGTGAAGGACAGACAATTGCCCTGAGTGACCATTGCCGTGAGTGAAGGAGTCACCATTGCCCTGTGAAGGAGTGACAATTGCCCTGAGTGTTGGATTGACCATTCCCCTGAGTGAATGAGTGACCATTGCCCTGTGAAGGAGTGACTATTGCCCACTGTGAATGAGTGACCATTGCCCTGTGAAGGAGTGACCATTACCCTCTGTGAAGGAGTGACCATTGCCTAGAGTGAAGGAGTGACCATTGCCCTGTGAAGGATTGACCATTGCCGAGTGAAGGACAGACCATTGCCCTGAGTGACCATTGCCGTGAGTGAAGGAGTCACCATTGCCCTGTGAAGGAGTGACAATTGCCCTGAGTGTTGGATTGACCATTCCCCTGAGTGAATGAGTGACCATTGCCCTGTGAAGGAGTGACCATTGCCCACTGTGAAGGAGTGACCATTCCCCTGAGTGAATGAGTGACCATTGCCCTGTGAAGGAGTGACCATTGCCCACTGTGAAGGAGTGACCATTGCCCAGAGTGAAGGAGTGACCATTGCAATGTGAAGGATTGACTATTGCCCAGAGTGAAGGAGTGACCATTGCCCTGAGTGATGGAGTGACCATTGCCCTGTGAAGGAGTGACTATTGCCAAGAGTGAAGCAGTGACCATTGCCCTGAATGAAGGAGTGACCATTGCCCACTGTGAAGGAGTGACCATTGGCCAGAGTGAAGGAGTGACCATTGCCCTGTGGAGGATTGACCATTGCCCTGAGTGAAGGATTGACCATTGCCCTGTGAAGGATTGACCATTGCCCTGAGTGAAGGAGTGACCATTGCCCTGTGAAGGATTGACCATTGCCCTGAGTGAAGGAGTGACCATTTCCCTAAGTGTAGGAGTGACCATTGCCCTGTGAAGGAGTGACCATTGCCCTGACTGACGGAGTGACCATTGCCCTGTGAAGGAGTGACCATTGCCCAGAGTGAAGGAGTGACCATTGCCCTGAGTGTAGGAGTGACCATTGCCCTGTGAAGGAGTGACCATTTCCCTGAGTGAAGGAGTGACCATTGCCCTGTCAAGGAGTGACCATTTCTCTGAGTGAAGGAGTGACCATTGCCCTGTGAAGGAGTGACTATTGCCCCGTGAAGGAGTGACCATTGCCCTGAGTGAAGGATTGACAATTTGCCCTGGTAAGTCGTGACCATTGCCCTGAGTGAAGGAGTGACTATTGCCCTGTGAAGGAGTGACCATTGCCCTGAGAGTAGGAGTGACCATTGCCCTGAGTGAAGGATTGACCATTTCCCTGTTAAGGATTGACCATTGCCCTGAGAGCATGAGTGACCATTGCCCTGTGAAGGATTGACCATTGCCCTGAGTGAAGGAGTGACCATTTCACTCAGTGTAGGAGTGAGCATTGCCCTGTGAAGGAGTGACCATTGCCCTGAGTGACGGAGTGACCATTGCCCTGTGAAGGAGTGACCATTGCCCAGAGTGAAGGAGTGACCATTGCCCTGAGTGCAGTAGTGACCATTGCCCTGTGAAGGAGTGACCATTGCCCTGTGAAGGAGTGACCATTTCCCTAAGTGTAGGAGTGAGCATTGCCCTGTGAAGGAGTGACCATTGCCCTGAGTGACGGAGTGACCATTGCCCTGTGAAGGAGTGACCATTGCCCAAAGTGAAGGAGTGACCATTGCCCTGATTGTATTAGTGACCATTGCCCTGTGAAAGAGTGACCATTGCCCTGTGAAGGAGTGACCATCTCTCTGAGTGTAGGAGTGACCATTGCCCTGTGAAGTAGTGACCATTGCCCTTAGAGTAGGAGTAACCATTGCCCTGAGTGAAGGAGTGACCATTGACCTGTGAAGGAGTGACCATTGCCCTGAGTGACGGAGTGAACATTGCCCTGTGAAGGAGTGACCATTGCCCAGAGTGAAGGAGTGACCATTGCCCTGAGTGTAGGAGTGAGCATTGCCCTGTGAAGGAGTGACCATTTCCCTGAGTGAAGGAGTGACCATTGCCCTGTGAAGGAGTGACCATTTCTCTGAGTGAAGGAGTGACCATTGCCCTGTGAAGGAGTGACTATTGCCCTGTGAAGGAGTGACCATTGCCCTGAGTGAAGGATTGACAATTTGCCCTGTGAAGTAGTGACCATTGCCCTGAGTGAAGGAGTGACCATTGCCCTGTGAAGGAGTGACCATTGCCCTGAGAGTAGGAGTGACCATTGCCCTGAGTGAAGGATTGACCATTGCCCTGTTTAGGATTGACCATTGCCCTGAGTGAAGGAGTGACCATTTCCCTAAGTGTATGAGTGAGCATTGCCCTGTGAAGGAGTGACCATTGCCCTGAGAGACGGAGTGACCATTGCCTAGAGTGAAGGAGTGAGCATTGCCCTATGAACGAGTGACTAGTGCCGAGTGAAGGACAGACCATTGCCCTGAGTGACCATTGCCGTGAGTGAAGGAGTCACCATTGCCCTGTGAAGCAGTGACAATTGCCCTGAGTGTTGGATTGACCATTCCCCTGAGTGAATGAGTGACCATTGCCCTGTGAAGGAGTGACCATTGCCCACTGTGAAGGAGTGACCATTGCCCAGTGTGAAGGAGTGACCATTGCCCTGTGAAGGATTGACTATTGCCCAGAGTGAAGGAGTGACCATTGCCCTGAGTGATGCAGTGACCATTGCCCTGTGAAGGAGTGACTATTGCCAAGAGTGAAGCAGTGACCATTGCCCTGAATGATGGAGTGACCATTGCCCACTGTGAAGGAGTGACCATTGGCCAGAGTGAAGGAGTGACCATTGCCCTGTAAAGGATTGACCATTGCCCTGAGTGAAGGATTGACCATTGCCCTGTGAAGGATTGACCATTGCCCTGAGTGAAGGAGTGACCATTGCCCTGTGAAGGGTTGACAATTGCCCTGAGTGAAGGAGTGACCATTTCCCTAAGTGTATGAGTGACCATTGCCCTGTGAAGGAGTGACCATTGCCCTGAGTGTTGGAGTGACCATTGCCCTGTCAAGGAGTGACCATTGCCCTGAGTGTAGGAGTGACCATTGCCCTGTGAAGGAGTGACCATTTCCCTGAGTGAAGGAGTGACCATTGCCCTGTGAAGGAGTGACCATTTCTCTGAGTGAAGGAGTGACCATTGCCCTGTGAAGTAGTGACCATTGCCCTGAGTGAAGGATTGACAATTTACCCTGTTAAGTAGTGACCATTGCCCTGAGTGAAGGAGTGACTATTGCCCTGTGAAGGAGTGACCATTGCCCTGAGAGTTGGAGTGACCATTGCCCTCAGTGAAGGATTGACCATTGCCCTGTTAAGGATTGACCATTGCACTGAGTGCATGAGTGACGATTGCCCTGTGAAGGATTGACCATTGCCCTGAGTGAAGGAGTGACCATTGCCCTGTGAAGGAGTGACCATTGCCCAGAGTGTAGTAGTGACCATTGCCCTGTGAAGGATTGACCATTGCCCTGTGAAGGAGTGACCATTTCTCTGAGTGTCGGAGTGACCATTGCCCTGTGAAGGAGTGACCATTGCCCTTCGAGTAGGAGTAACCATTGCCCTGAGTGAAGGAGTGACCATTGCCCTGTGAAGGAGTGACCATTTCCCTGCATGTAGGAGTGACCATTGCCCTGTGAAGGAGTGACCATTGCCCTGAGTGACGGAGTGACCATTGCCCTGTGAAGGAGTGACCATTGCCCAGAGTGAAGGAGTGACCATTGCCCTGAGTGTAGGAGTGACCATTGCCCTGTGAAGGAGTGACCTTTTCCCTGAGTGAAGGAGTGACCATTGCCCTGTGAAGGAGTGACCATTTCTCTGAGTGAAGGAGTGACCATTGCCCTGTGAAGGAGTGACCATTGCCCTGAGTGAAGGATTGACCATTGCCCTGTGAATGATTGACCATTTCCCTGAGTGAAGGAGTGACCATTGCCCTGTTAAGGATTGACCATTGCCCTGAGTGAAGGAGTGACCATTTCCCTAAGTGTAGGAGTGACCATTGCCCTGTGAAGGAGTGACCATTGCCCTGAGTGATGGAGTGACCATTGCCCTGTGAAGGAGTGACCATTGCCCAGAGTGAAGGAGTGACCATTGCCCTGAGTGTAGGATTGACCATTGCCCTGTGAAGGAGTGACCATTTCCCTGAGTGAAGGAGTGACCATTGCCCTGTGAAGGAGTGACCATTTCTCTGAGTGAAGGAGTGACCATTGCCCTGAGTGAAGGAGTGACTATTGCCCTGTGAAGGAATGACCATTGCCCTGTGAAGGATTGACCATTGCCCTGAGTGAAGGAGTGACCATTGCCCTGTGAAGGAGTGACCATTGCCCTGAGTGACGGAGTGACCATTGCCCTGTGAAGGAGTGACCATTGCCCAGAGTGAAGGAGTGACCATTGCCCTGAGTGTAGTAGTGACCATTGCCCTGTGAAGGAGTGACCATTGCCCTGTGAAGGAGTGACCATTTCTCTGAGTGTAGGAGTGACCATTGCCCTGTGAAGGAGTGACCATTGCCCTTAGAGTAGGAGTAACCATTGCCCTGAGTGAAGGAGTGACCATTGCCCTGTGAAGGAGTGACAATTTCCCTGCGTGTAGGAGTGACCATTGCCCTGTGAAGGAGTGACCATTGCCCTGAGTGACGGAGTGACCATTGCCCTGTGAAGGAGTGACCATTTCTCTGAGTGAAGGAGTGACCATTGCCCTGTGAAGGAGTGACTATTGCCCTGTGAAGGAGTGACCATTGCCCTGAGTGAAGGATTGACAATTTGCCCTGTGAAGTAGTGACCATTGCCCTGAGTGAAGGAGTGACCATTGCCCTGTGAAGGAGTGACCATTGCCCTGAGTGAAGGATTGACCATTGCCCTGTGAAGGATTGACCATTGCCCTGAGTGAAGGAGTTACCATTGCCCTGTGAAGTAATGACCATTGCCCTGAGTGAAGGAGTGACCATTTCCCTAAGTGTACGAGTGAGCATTGCCCTATGAAGGAGTGACCATTGCCCTGAGTGACGGAGTGACCATTGCCCTGTGAAGGAGTGACCATTGCCCAGAGTGAAGGAGTGACCGTTGCCCTGAGTGTAGTAGTGACCATTGCCCTGTGAAGGAGTGACCATTGCCCTGAGTGTAGTAGTGACCATTGCCCTGTGAAGGAGTGACCATTGCCCTGTGAATGAGTGACCATTTCTCTGAGTGTAGGAGTGACCATTGCCCTGTGAAGGAGTGACCATTGCCCTTAGAGTAGGAGTAACCATTGCCCTGAGTGAAGGAGTGACCATTGCCCTGTGAAGGAGTGACCATTTCCCTGCGTGTAGGAGTGACCATTGCCCTGTGAAGGAGTGACCATTGCCCTGAGTGACGGAGTGACCATTGCCCTATGAAGGAGTGACCATTTCTCTGAGTGAAGGAGTGACCATTGCCCTGTGAAGGAGTGACTATTGCCCTGTGAAGGAGTGACCATTGCCCTGAGTGAAGGATTGACAATTTGCCCTGTGAAGTAGTGACCATTGCCCTGAGTGAAGGAGTGACCATTGCCCTGTGAAGGAGTGACCATTGCCTAGAGTGAAGGAGTGACCATTGCCCTGTGAAGGATTGACCATTGCCGAGTGAAGGACAGACCATTGCCCTGAGTGACCATTGCCGTGAGTGAAGGAGTCACCATTGCCCTGTGAAGGAGTGACAATTGCCCTGAGTGTTGGATTGACCATTCCCCTGAGTGAATGAGTGACCATTGCCCTGTGAAGGAGTGACCATTGCCCACTGTGAAGGAGTGACCATTCCCCTGAGTGAATGAGTGACCATTGCCCTGTGAAGGAGTGACCATTGCCCACTGTGAAGGAGTGACCATTGCCCAGAGTGAAGGAGTGACCATTGCCCTGTGAAGGATTGACTATTGCCCAGAGTGAAGGAGTGACCATTGCCCTGAGTGATGGAGTGACCATTGCCCTGTGAAGGAGTGACTATTGCCAAGAGTGAAGCAGTGACCATTGCCCTGAATGAAGGAGTGACCATTGCCCACTGTGAAGGAGTGACCATTGGCCAGAGTGAAGGAGTGACCATTGCCCTGTGGAGGATTGACCATTGCCCTGAGTGAAGGATTGACCATTGCCCTGTGAAGGATTGACCATTGCCCTGAGTGAAGGAGTGACCATTGCCCTGTGAAGGATTGACCATTGCCCTGAGTGAAGGAGTGACCATTTCCCTAAGTGTAGGAGTGACCATTGCCCTGTGAAGGAGTGACCATTGCCCTGACTGACGGAGTGACCATTGCCCTGTGAAGGAGTGACCATTGCCCAGAGTGAAGGAGTGACCATTGCCCTGAGTGTAGGAGTGACCATTGCCCTGTGAAGGAGTGACCATTTCCCTGAGTGAAGGAGTGACCATTGCCCTGTCAAGGAGTGACCATTTCTCTGAGTGAAGGAGTGACCATTGCCCTGTGAAGGAGTGACTATTGCCCTGTGAAGGAGTGACCATTGCCCTGAGTGAAGGATTGACAATTTGCCCTGGTAAGTCGTGACCATTGCCCTGAGTGAAGGAGTGACTATTGCCCTGTGAAGGAGTGACCATTGCCCTGAGAGTAGGAGTGACCATTGCCCTGAGTGAAGGATTGACCATTTCCCTGTTAAGGATTGACCATTGCCCTGAGAGCATGAGTGACCATTGCCCTGTGAAGGATTGACCATTGCCATGAGTGAAGGAGTGACCATTTCACTCAGTGTAGGAGTGAGCATTGCCCTGTGAAGGAGTGACCATTGCCCTGAGTGACGGAGTGACCATTGCCCTGTGAAGGAGTGACCATTGCCCAGAGTGAAGGAGTGACCATTGCCCTGAGTGCAGTAGTGACCATTGCCCTGTGAAGGAGTGACCATTGCCCTGTGAAGGAGTGACCATTTCCCTAAGTGTAGGAGTGAGCATTGCCCTGTGAAGGAGTGACCATTGCCCTGAGTGACGGAGTGACCATTGCCCTGTGAAGGAGTGACCATTGCCCAAAGTGAAGGAGTGACCATTGCCCTGATTGTATTAGTGACCATTGCCCTGTGAAAGAGTGACCATTGCCCTGTGAAGGAGTGACCATCTCTCTGAGTGTAGGAGTGACCATTGCCCTGTGAAGTAGTGACCATTGCCCTTAGAGTAGGAGTAACCATTGCCCTGAGTGAAGGAGTGACCATTGACCTGTGAAGGAGTGACCATTGCCCTGAGTGACGGAGTGAACATTGCCCTGTGAAGGAGTGACCATTGCCCAGAGTGAAGGAGTGACCATTGCCCTGTGAAGGAGTGACCATTTCTCTGAGTGAAGGAGTGACCATTGCCCTGTGAAGGAGTGACTATTGCCCTGTGAAGGAGTGACCATTGCCCTGAGTGAAGGATTGACAATTTGCCCTGTGAAGTAGTGACCATTGCCCTGAGTGAAGGAGTGACCATTGCCCTGTGAAGGAGTGACCATTGCCCTGAGAGTAGGAGTGACCATTGCCCTGAGTGAAGGATTGACCATTGCCCTGTTTAGGATTGACCATTGCCCTGAGTGAAGGAGTGACCATTTCCCTCAGTGTATGAGTGAGCATTGCCCTGTGAAGGAGTGACCATTGCCCTGAGAGACGGAGTGACCATTGCCTCGAGTGAAGGAGTGAGCATTGCCCTATGAACGAGTGACTAGTGCCGAGTGAAGGACAGACCATTGCCCTGAGTGACCATTGCCGTGAGTGAAGGAGTCACCATTGCCCTGTGAAGCAGTGACAATTGCCCTGAGTGTTGGATTGACCATTCCCCTGAGTGAATGAGTGACCATTGCCCTGTGAAGGAGTGACCATTGCCCACTGTGAAGGAGTGACCATTGCCCAGTGTGAAGGAGTGACCATTGCCCTGTGAAGGATTGACTATTGCCCAGAGTGAAGGAGTGACCATTGCCCTGAGTGATGCAGTGACCATTGCCCTGTGAAGGAGTGACTATTGCCAAGAGTGAAGCAGTGACCATTGCCCTGAATGATGGAGTGACCATTGCCCACTGTGAAAGAGTGACCATTGGCCAGAGTGAAGGAGTGACCATTGCCCTGTAAAGGATTGACCATTGCCCTGAGTGAAGGATTGACCATTGCCATGTGAAGGATTGACCATTGCCCTGAGTGAAGGAGTGACCATTGCCCTGTGAAGGGTTGACAATTGCCCTGAGTGAAGGAGTGACCATTTCCCTAAGTGTATGAGTGACCATTGCCCTGTGAAGGAGTGACCATTGCCCTGAGTGTTGGAGTGACCATTGCCCTGTCAAGGAGTGACCATTGCCCTGAGTGTAGGAGTGACCATTGCCCTGTGAAGGAGTGACCATTTCCCTGAGTGAAGGAGTGACCATTGCCCTGTGAAGGAGTGACCATTTCTCTGAGTGAAGGAGTGACCATTGCCCTGTGAAGTAGTGACCATTGCCCTGAGTGAAGGATTGACAATTTACCCTGTTAAGTAGTGACCATTGCCCTGAGTGAAGGAGTGACTATTGCCCTGTGAAGGAGTGACCATTGCCCTGAGAGTTGGAGTGACCATTGCCCTGAGTGAAGGATTGACCATTGCCCTGTTAAGGATTGACCATTGCACTGAGTGCATGAGTGACGATTGCCCTGTGAAGGATTGACCATTGCCCTGAGTGAAGGAGTGACCATTTCCCTAAGTGTAGGAGTGAGCATTGCCCTGTGAAGGAGTGAACATTGCCCTGAGTGACGGAGTGACCATTGCCCTGTGAAGGAGTGACCATTGCCCAGAGTGTAGTAGTGACCATTGCCCTGTGAAGGATTGACCATTGCCCTGTGAAGGAGTGACCATTTCTCTGAGTGTCGGAGTGACCATTGCCCTGTGAAGGAGTGACCATTGCCCTTAGAGTAGGAGTAACCATTGCCCTGAGTGAAGGAGTGACCATTGCCCTGTGAAGGAGTGACCATTTCCCTGCATGTAGGAGTGACCATTGCCCTGTGAAGGAGTGACCATTGCCCTGAGTGACGGAGTGACCATTGCCCTGTGAAGGAGTGACCATTGCCCAGAGTGAAGGAGTGACCATTGCCCTGAGTGTAGGAGTGACCATTGCCCTGTGAAGGAGTGACCTTTTCCCTGAGTGATGGAGTGACCATTGCCCTGTGAAGGAGTGACCATTTCTCTGAGTGAAGGAGTGACCATTGCCCTGTGAAGGAGTGACCATTGCCCTGAGTGAAGGATTGACCATTGCCCTGTGAATGATTGACCATTTCCCTGAGTGAAGGAGTGACCATTGCCCTGTTAAGGATTGACCATTGCCCTGAGTGAAGGAGTGACCATTTCCCTAAGTGTAGGAGTGACCATTGCCCTGTGAAGGAGTGACCATTGCCCTGAGTGACGGAGTGACCATTGCCCTGTGAAGGAGTGACCATTGCCCAGAGTGAAGGAGTGACCATTGCCCTGAGTGTAGGAGTGACCATTGCCCTGTGAAGGAGTGACCATTTCCCTGAGTGAAGGAGTGACCATTGCCCTGTGAAGGAGTGACCATTGCTCTGAGTGAAGGAGTGACCATTGCCCTGAGTGAAGGAGTGACTATTGCCCTGTGAAGGAATGACCATTGCCCTGTGAAGGATTGACCATTGCCCTGAGTGAAGGAGTGACCATTGCCCTGTGAAGGAGTGACCATTGCCCTGAGTGACGGAGTGACCATTGCCCTGTGAAGGAGTGACCATTGCCCAGAGTGAAGGAGTGACCATTGCCCTGAGTGTAGTAGTGACCATTGCCCTGTGAAGGAGTGACCATTGCCATGTGAAGGAGTGACCATTTCTCTGAGTGTAGGAGTGACCATTGCCCTGTGAAGGAGTGACCATTGCCCTTAGAGTAGGAGTAACCATTGCCCTGAGTGAAGGAGTGACCATTGCCCTGTGAAGGAGTGACCATTTCCCTGCGTGTAGGAGTGACCATTGCCCTGTGAAGGAGTGACCATTGCCCTGAGTGACGGAGTGACCATTGCCCTGTGAAGGAGTGACCATTTCTCTGAGTGAAGGAGTGACCATTGCCCTGTGAAGGAGTGACTATTGCCCTGTGAAGGAGTGACCATTGCCCTGAGTGAAGGATTGACAATTTGCCCTGTGAAGTAGTGACCATTGCCCTGAGTGAAGGAGTGACCATTGCCCTGTGAAGGAGTGACCATTGCCCTGAGTGAAGGATTGACCATTGCCCTGTGAAGGATTGACCATTGCCCTGAGTGAAGGAGTTACCATTGCCCTGTGAAGTAATGACCATTGCCCTGAGTGAAGGAGTGACCATTTCCCTAAGTGTACGAGTGAGCATTGCCCTATGAAGGAGTGACCATTGCCCTGAGTGACGGAGTGACCATTGCCCTGTGAAGGAGTGACCATTGCCCAGAGTGAAGGAGTGACCGTTGCCCTGAGTGTAGTAGTGACCATTGCCCTGTGAAGGAGTGACCATTGCCCTGAGTGTAGTAGTGACCATTGCCCTGTGAAGGAGTGACCATTGCCCTGTGAATGAGTGACCATTTCTCTGAGTGTAGGAGTGACCATTGCCCTGTGAAGGAGTGACCATTGCCCTTAGAGTAGGAGTAACCATTGCCCTGAGTGAAGGAGTGACCATTGCCCTGTGAAGGAGTGACCATTTCCCTGCGTGTAGGAGTGACCATTGCCCTGTGAAGGAGTGACCATTGCCCTGAGTGACGGAGTGACCATTGCCCTGTGAAGGAGTGACCATTTCTCTGAGTGAAGGAGTGACCATTGCCCTGTGAAGGAGTGACTATTGCCCTGTGAAGGAGTGACCATTGCCCTGAGTGAAGGATTGACAATTTGCCCTGTGAAGTAGTGACCATTGCCCTGAGTGAAGGAGTGACCATTGCCCTGTGAAGGAGTGACCATTGCCCTGAGTGAAGGATTGACCATTGCCCTGTGAAGGATTGACCATTGCCCTGAGTGAAGGAGTTACCATTGCCCTGTGAAGGAATGACCATTGCCCTGAGTGAAGGAGTGACCATTTCCCTAAGTGTACGAGTGAGCATTGCCCTATGACGGAGTGACCATTGCCCTGAGTGACGGAGTGACCATTGCCCTGTGAAGGAGTGACCATTGCCCAGAGTGAAGGAGTGACCGTTGCCCTGAGTGTAGTAGTGACCATTGCCCTGTGAAGGAGTGACCATTGCCCTGTGAAGGAGTGACCATTTCTCTGAGTGTTGGAGTGACCATTGCCCTGTGAAGGAGTGAACATTGCCCTGAGAGTAGGAGTGACCATTGCCCTGAGTGAAGGAGTGACCATTGCCCTGTGAAGGAGTGACCATTTCCCTGCGTGTAGGAGTGACCATTGCCCTGTGAAGGAGTGACCATTGCCCTGAGTGTTCGACTAACCATTGCCTTGTGAAGGAGTCCACATTGCCCTGAGTGAAGGATTGACCATTGCGCTGAGTGAAGGAGTGACCATTTCCCTAAGTGTACGAGTGAGCATTGCCCTATGAAGGAGTGACCATTGCCCTGAGTGACGGAGTGACCATTGCCCTGTGAAGGAGTGACCATTGCCCAGAGTGAAGGAGTGACCGTTGCCCTGAGTGTAGTAGTGACCATTGCCCTGTGAAGGAGTGACCATTGCCCTGTGAAGGAGTGACCATTTCTCTGAGTGTTGGAGTGACCATTGCCCTGTGAAGGAGTGAACATTGCCCTGAGAGTAGGAGTGACCATTGCCCTGAGTGAAGGAGTGACCATTGCTCTGTGAAGGAGTGACCATTTCCCTGCGTGTAGGAGTGACCATTGCCCTGTGAAGGAGTGACCATTGCCCTGAGTGTTCGACTAACCATTGCCTTGTGAAGGAGTGACCATTTCCCTGTGAAGGAGTGACCATTTCCATGAGTGTATGAGTGTCCATTGCCCTGTGAAGGAGTGACCATTGCCCTGAGTGTAGCAGTGACCATTGCCCTGTGAAGGAGTGACCATTGCCCTGAGTGAAGGATTGTAAACAATTTTACAACACCAAGTTATAGTCCAGCAATTTTATTTTAAATTCACAAGCTTTCGGAGATTTTCTCCTTCCTCAGGCAAATGTTTCAAGATCTCCTTGAAGCCTACGCATTTATACATATTGAACAATACATGGTGTTTCCAGACTGCCCCTGCAACTGCCCGTTGCCAAGGCAATCACCGTGTTCAGACAGAGAGGTGTTACCTGCAGAACCCCCGAATACACATTCAACAAAAAAACAAACAGGGAAAAAAAACAGAGAAAAAAAAACACAGAGAGAGGCAGAAACATCCGGAAGGCAGAGAGAGCCAGCAAATGACCCATTATATTAAAAACAGATAACATTTGTTCGCTGGTGGGGTAACGTGTAGCGTGACATGAACCCAAGATCCCGGTTGAGGCCGTCCTCATGGGTGCGTAACTTGGCTATCAATTTCTGCTCGACGATTTTGCGTTGTCGTGTGTCTCGAAGGCCGCCTTGGAGTACGCTTACCCGAAGGTCGGTGGATGAATGTCCATGACTGCTGAAGTGTTCCCCGACTGGGAGGGAACCCTCCTGTTTGGCGATTGTTGCGCGGTGTCCGTTCATCCGTTGTCGCAGCGTCTGCATGGTCTCGCCAATGTACCATGCTCTGGGGCATCCTTTCCTGCAACGTATGAGGTAGACAACGTTGGCTGAGTCACAGGAGTATGAACCATGCACCTGGTGGGTGGTGTCATCTCGTGTGATGGTGGTATCTGTGTCGATGATCTGGCATGTCTTGCAGAGGTTACCGTGGCAGGGTTGTGTGGCGTCGTGGACGCTGTTCTCTTGAAAGCTAGGTAGTTTGCTGCGAACGATGGTCTGTTTGAGGTTGGGTGGCTGTTTAAAGGCGAGTAGTGGAGGTGTGGGGATGGCCATAGCGAGGTGTTTGTCCTCATTGATGACATGTTGAAGGCTGCGGAGAACATGGCGTAGTTTCTCCGCTCCGGGGAAGTACTGGACGACAAAGGGTACTCTGTTGGTTGCGTCCCGTGTTAGTCTCCTGAGGAGGTCTATGCGATTTTTTGCTGTGGCCCGTCGGAACTGTCGATCGATGAGTCGAGCGTCATATCCCGTTCTTACCAGGGCGTCTTTCAGCGTCTGTAGGTGTCCATCGCGTTCCTCCTCGTCTGAGCAGACCCTGTGTATTCGCAGGGCCTGTCCATAGGGGATGGCCTCTTTGACGTGGTTAGGGTGGAAGCTGGAAAAGTGGAGCATCGTGAGGTTGTCCGTGGGCTTGCGGTAGAGTGAGGTGCTGAGGTGCCCGTCTTTGATGGAGATTCGTGTGTCCAAGAAAGAAACTGATTCTGAGGAGTAGTCCATGGTGAGCTTGATGGTGGGATGGAACTTGTTGATGTTATCGTGTAGTCTCTTTAGTGATTCCTTGCCGTGGGTCCATAGAAAGAAAATGTCGTCGATGTATCTGGTGTATAGTGTTGGTTGGAGGTCTTGTGCAGTGAAGAAGTCCTGCTCGAACTTGTGCATGAAAATGTTGGCGTATTGGGGTGCGAATTTGGTCCCCATGGCTGTTCCGTGTGTTTGGGTAAAGAACTGGTTATCGAAGGTGAAGACATTGTGATCCAGGATGAAGCGGATGAGTTGTAGGATGGCTTCCGGAGATTGGCTGTTGTTGGTGTTGAGTATTGATGCTGTCGCAGCGATGCCGTCATCGTGGGGGATACTGGTGTATAGTGCCGAGACGTCCATCGTGGTGAGAAGTGTTCCTGGTTCAACTGGTCCGTGGGTACAACTCATCCACTTCATCCTGGATCACAATGTCTTCACCTTCGATAACCAGTTCTTTACCCAAACACACGGAACAGCCATGGGGACCAAATTCGCACCCCAATACGCCAACATTTTCATGCACAAGTTCGAGCAGGACTTCTTCACTGCACAAGACCTCCAACCAACACTATACACCAGATACATCGACGACATTTTCTTTCTATGGACCCACGGCAAGGAATCACTAAAGAGACTACACGATAACATCAACAAGTTCCATCCCACCATCAAGCTCACCATGGACTACTCCTCAGAATCAGTTTCTTTCTTGGACACACGAATCTCCATCAAAGACGGGCACCTCAGCACCTCACTCTACCGCAAGCCCACGGACAACCTCACGATGCTCCACTTTTCCAGCTTCCACCCTAACCACGTCAAAGAGGCCATCCCCTATGGACAGGCCCTGCGAATACACAGGGTCTGCTCAGACGAGGAGGAACGCGATGGACACCTACAGACGCTGAAAGACGCCCTGGTAAGAACGGGATATGACGCTCGACTCATCGATCGACAGTTCCGACGGGCCACAGCAAAAAATCGCATAGACCTCCTCAGGAGACTAACACGGGACGCAACCAACAGAGTACCCTTTGTCGTCCAGTACTTCCCCGGAGCGGAGAAACTACGCCATGTTCTCCGCAGCCTTCAACATGTCATCAATGAGGACAAACACCTCGCTATGGCCATCCCCACACCTCCACTACTCGCCTTTAAACAGCCACCCAACCTCAAACAGACCATCGTTCGCAGCAAACTACCTAGCTTTCAAGAGAACAGCGTCCACGACGCCACACAACCCTGCCACGGTAACCTCTGCAAGACATGCCAGATCATCGACACAGATACCACCATCACACGAGATGACACCACCCACCAGGTGCATGGTTCATACTCCTGTGACTCAGCCAACGTTGTCTACCTCATACGTTGCAGGAAAGGATGCCCCAGAGCATGGTACATTGGCGAGACCATGCAGACGCTGCGACAACGGATGAACGGACACCGCGCAACAATCGCCAAACAGGAGGGTTCCCTCCCAGTCGGGGAACACTTCAGCAGTCATGGACATTCATCCACCGACCTTCGGGTAAGCGTACTCCAAGGCGGCCTTCGAGACACACGACAACGCAAAATCGTCGAGCAGAAATTGATAGCCAAGTTACGCACCCATGAGGACGGCCTCAACCGGGATCTTGGGTTCATGTCACGCTACACGTTACCCCACCAGCGAACAAATGTTATCTGTTTTTAATATAATGGGTCATTTGCTGGCTCTCTCTGCCTTCCGGATGTTTCTGCCTCTCTCTGTGTTTTTTTTTCTCTGTTTTTTTTCCCTGTTTGTTTTTTTGTTGAATGTGTATTCGGGGGTTCTGCAGGTAACACCTCTCTGTCTGAACACGGTGATTGCCTTGGCAACGGGCAGTTGCAGGGGCAGTCTGGAAACACCATGTATTGTTCAATATGTATAAATGCGTAGGCTTCAAGGAGATCTTGAAACATTTGCCTGAGGAAGGAGAAAATCTCCGAAAGCTTGTGAATTTAAAATAAAATTGCTGGACTATAACTTGGTGTTGTAAAATTGTTTACAATTGTCAACCCCAGTCCATCACCGGCATCTCCACATCCTGAGTGAAGGAGTGAGCATTGCCCTGAAAAGAAGTGAACATTGCCCAGTGAAGGAGTGACCATTGCCCAGAGTGAAGGGTTGACCATTGCCCTGTAAATGGGTGACCATTGCCTTGTGAAGGAGTGACCATTGCCCTGATTGAAGGAGTGACCATTGCCTGGAGTGAAGGAGTGACCATTGCCCTATGAAGGAATGACCATTGCCGATTGAAGAACAGACCATTACCCTGAGTGACCATTGCCCTGAGTGAAGGAGTCACCATTGCCCTGTGAAGGAGTGACAATTGCCCAGAGTGTTGGAGTGACCATTCCCCTGAGTGAATGAGTGACCATTGCCCTGTGAAGGATTGACCATTGCCCTGAGTGATGAAGTGACCATTGCCCAGAGTGAAGGAGTGACCATTGCCCTGTGAAGGATTGACGATTGCCCAGAGTGAAGGAGTGAGCATTGCCCTGAGTGAAGGAGTGACCATTGCCCTGTGAAGGATTGACTATTGTCCAGAGTGAAGCAGTGACCATTGCCCTGAATGAAGGAGTGACCATTGCCCTTCGTGAAGGAGTGACCATTGGCCAGAGTGAAGGAGTGACCATTGCCCTGTGAAGGAGTGACCATTGCCCTAAGTGAAGGAGTGAGCATCGCCCTGATTGAAGGAGTGACCGTCGCCCTGAATGACGATTGCCCATTGCCCAGAGTGACTGAGTGACCATTGCCCTGTAAAGGAGTGACCATTGCCCTGAGTGAAGGAATGACCACTGCCCTGTGAAGGAGTGACCATTTCCATGAGTGTAGGAGTGACCTTTGCCCTGATTGAAGGAGTGACCATTGCCCTGTGAAGGAGTGACCATTGCCCCATTAGAGGGAGTGAGCATTGTCCTGAGTGAAGGAGTGACCAGTGCCCTGAGTGAAGGACTGTCCGTTTCCCTGAATGTAGGAGTGACCATTTCCCTGTGAAGGAGTGACCATTGCCCTGAGTGACGGAGTTACCATTGCCCTGTGAACGAGTGGCAATTGCCCTGAGTGTAGGAGTGACCATTGCCCTGTGAAGGAGTGACATTTCCCTGAGTGTAGGAGTGACCATTGCCCTGTGAAGGAGTGACCTTTGCCGTGTGAAGGAGTGACCATTGCCGAGTGAAGGACAGACCATTGCCGTGAGTGAATATTGCCCAGAGTGAAGGAGTCACCATTGCCCTGAGTGAAGGAGTGACTAATACACAGAGTGAACGAGTGAATGTTGCCCGGGGTGAAGGAGTGACCATTGACCAGAGTGAAGGTGTGACCATTGCTCAGAGTGAAGGAGTGACCATTGCCCTGTGAAGGAGTGACCATTGCCCTGAGTGAAGGAGTGACCATTGCCCAGAGTGAAGGAGTGACCATTGCCCTGAAAAGGAGTGAATATTGCCCAGTGAAGGACAGACCATTACTCTAAGTGACCATTGCACTGAGTGAAGGAGTCACCATTGCCCTGTGAAGGAGTGACAATTGCCCAGAGTGTTGGAGTGACCATTCCCCTGAGTGAATGAGTGACCATTTCCCTGTGAAGGAGTGACCATTGCCCACTGTGAAGGAGTGACCATTGCCCAGAGTGAAGGAGTGACCATTGCCCTGTGAAGGATTGACTATTGCCCAGAGTGAAGGTGTGACCATTGCCCTGAGTGAAGGAGTGACCATTGCCCTGTGAAGGATTGACTATTGCCCAGAGTGAGGCAGTGACCATTGCCCTGAATGAAGTAGTGACCATTGCCCTGAGTGAAGGAGTGACCATTGCCCTGTGAAGGATTGACTATTGCCCAGAGTGAGGCAGTGACCATTGCCCTGAATGAAGGAGTGACCGTTGTCCTGAGTGAAGGAGTGACCATTGCCCTGTGAAGGAGTACCCATTGCCTGAGTGAAGGAATGCCCATTGCCCTTCGTGACGGAGTGCACATCGCACTGAGTGAAGGAGTGACTGTCGCCCTGAATGACGATTGCCCATTGCCCTGAGTGAAGGAGTGACCATTGCCCTGTGAAGGAGTGACCATTGCCCAGAGTGACTGAGTGACCATTGCCCTGTAAAGGAGTGACCATTGCCCTGAGTGAAGGAGTGACCATTTCCCTGAGTGTAGGAGAGACCATTGCCCTGTGAAGGAGTGACCATTGCCCTGTGAAGGAGTGACCATTGCCCTGAGTGTAGGGGTGACCATTGCCCTGTGAAGGAGTGACCATTGCCCTGAGTGTAGGAGTGACCATTGACCTGTGAAGGAGTGACCATTTCCCTGAGTGTAGGAGTGACCATTGCCCTGAGTGAAGGAGTGACCATTGCCCTGTGAGGGAGTGACCATTTTCCTGAGTGTAGGAGTGACCATTGCCCTGAGTGTCGGAGTGACCATTGCCCTGAGTGAAGGAGTGACCATTGCCCTAAGTGAAGGAGTGACCGTTGTCCTGAGTGAAGGAGTGCCCGTTGCCCTGTGAAGGAGTGACCATTGCCCTAAGTGATGGAGTGACCATTGCCCTAAGTGAAGGAGTGAGCATTGTCCTGAGTGAAGGAGTGACCATTGCCCTGAGTGAAGGAGTGCCCGTTGCCTTGAGTGAAGGAGTGTCCGTTGCCCTGAGTGAAGGAGTGACCATTGCCCTAAGTGAAGGAGTGACCATTGCCCTAAGTGAAGGAGTGAGCATTGTCCTGAGTGAAGGAGTGACCATTGCCCTGAGTGAAGGAGTGCCCGTTGCCCTGAGTGAAGGAGTGCCCGTTGCCCTGAGTGAAGGAGTGACCATTGCCCTGTGAAGGAGTACCCATTGCTTGAGTGAAGGAATGCCCATTGCCATTCGTGACGGAGTGCCCATTGCCCTGAGTGAAGGAGTGACCATTGCCCTGTGAAGGAGTGACCATTGCCCAGAGTGACTGAGTGACCATTGCCCTGTAAAGGAGTGACCATTGCCCTGAGTGTAGGATTGACCATTGCCCTGTGAAGGATTGACCATTGCCCTGAGTGAAGGAGTGACCATTTTCCTGAGTTTAGGAGTGACCATTGCCCTGTGAAGGAGTGACCATTGCCCTGAGTGACGGAGAGACCTTTGCCCTGTGAAGGAGTGACCATTGCCCTGTGAAGGAGTGACCATTGCCCTGAGTGTAGGGGTGACCATTGCCCTGTGAAGGAGTGACCATTGCCCTGAGTGTAGGAGTGACCATTGACCTGTGAAGGAGTGACCATTTCCCTGAGTGTAGGAGTGACCATTGCCCTGAGTGAAGGAGTGACCATTGCCCTGTGAGGGAGTGACCATTTCCCTGAGTGTAGGAGTGACCATTGCTCTGAGTGTCGGAGTGACCATTGCCCTGAGTGAAGGAGTGACCATTGCCCTGTGAGGGAGTGACCATTTCCCTGAGTGTAGGAGTGACCATTGCCCTGAGTGTCGGAGTGACCATTGCCCTGAGTGAAGGAGTGACCATTGCCCTGAGTGAAGGAGTGACCATTGCCCTGTGAGGGAGTGACCATTTCCCTGAGTGTAGGAGTGACCATTGCTCTGAGTGTCGGAGTGACCATTGCCCTGAGTGAAGGAGTGACCATTGCCCTGTGAGGGTGTGACCATTGCCCTGTGAAGGAGTGACCATTGCCCTGAGTGAAGGAGTGACCATTGCCCTGAGTGAAGGAGTGACCATTGCCCTGTGAGGGAGTGACCATTTCCCTGAGTGTAGGAGTGACCATTGCTCTGAGTGTCGGAGTGACCATTGCCCTGTGAGGGAGTGACCATTGCCCTGTGAGGGAGTGACCATTTCCCTGAGTGTAGGAGAGACCATTGCCCTGTGAAGGAGTGACCATTGCCCTGAGTGTCGGAGTGACCATTGCCCTGAGTGTCGGAGTGACCATTGCCCTGTGAAGGTGTGACCATTGCCCTGAGTGAAGGAGTGACCATTGCCCTGAGTGTCGGAGTGACCATTGCCCTGAGTGTTGGAGTGACCATTGCCCTGTGAAGGTGTGACCATTGCCCTGAGTGACGGAGTGACCATTGCCCTGAGTGAGGGAGTGACCATTGCCCTGAGTGAGGGAGTGACCATTGCCCTGAGTGACGGATCGGTCAGCCCCGTGCGATGATTTGAGCCAGTCAGCTGCAGTTTTGATTATGACGTGTTGTGGGCGTGCACATTTTTTGGGTGGGCGGCGGCGGGAGCGAGACTGGGCCCGGGGAGCGCGCAGAGTTACAGTGGGCGCGCGCGCGCGGGCCGAGGTTAAGTCGGGAGCGGGAGCGCGCGCTGAGCTGAAGTCAGGTTCGGGAGCGCGCGTCGGCGGAGGTGGTGTCGGGAGCGGGAGCGGGAGCGCGGCCCAGGGTCGAAAGCTGAGGGACAGCAGCGGTCCGGAGCCCCGGGACGGCGCCAGGAAGCGAGCGGCCTCGCCCGAGCCCAGCGCATCAGACAGCGGCCTCACCCCGCTCCACCCCACACCTACTCGTGAAGCTTTTACCGCGATGATCGAGCGGCCGGATCCCGCAACTTGCGGCCTCCCGGTGAGTAACGGACCTGAGGGAGAGGGAGAGAAGGAGGGGGAGAGAGAAAGAGGAGAGAGAGAAAGAGGAGAGAGAGAAGAGGAGAGAGAGAAAGAGGGAGAGGGAGAGAGAGAGAAAGAGGGGGAGAGAGAAAGAGGAGAGAGAGAAAGAGGAGAGAGAGAAAGAGGGAGAGGGAGAGAGAGAGAAAGAGGGGGAGAGAAAGAGGGAGAGGGAGGGGAGAGAGAGAGAAAGAGGGGGAGAGGGAGAGAGAGAAAGAGGGGGAGCGAGGGGGAGAGAGAGAAAGAGGGGGGAGAGGGAGAGAGAGAAAGAGGGGGAGCGAGGGGAGAGAGAGAAAGAGGGGGAGCGAGGGGAGAGAGAGAAAGAGGGGGA
>NW_027139412.1:0-52766 GCF_035084215.1 Heptranchias perlo
TAGGGGAGAGTGTACATGGGCTGTGGGGGGAGATTAATTGGGTGGGGAGAGTCCATGATAGGGGAGAATGTACATGGGCTGTGGGAGGAGATTAAATGGGTGGGGAGAGTCCATGATAGGGGAGAGTGTCCATGGGCTGTGGGAGGAGATTAAATGGGTGGGGAGAGTCCATGATAGGGGAGAGTGTACATGGGCTGTGGGAGGAGATTAAATGGGTGGGGAGAGTCCATGATAGGGGAGAGTGTCCATGGGCTGTGGGGGGAGATTAAATGGGTGGGGAGAGTCCATGATAGGGGAGAGTGTCCATGGGCTGTGGGAGGAGATTAAATGGGTGGGGAGAGTCCATGATAGGGGAGAGTGTCCATGGGCTGTGGGGGGAGATTAAATGGGTGGGGAGAGTCCATGATAGGGGAGAGTGTCCATGGGCTGTGGGAGGAGATTAAATGGGTGGGGAGAGTCCATGATAGGGGAGAGTGAACATGGGCTGTGGGAGGAGATTAAATGGGTACAGTGTCTTTCCTGATATTTTCGATCTGCTTCTTCCCCCTCCAGGGTTCGGTTTGTGTCTCCCTGATCCTCTGGTCTACCAGCCGTATTCGCACTGGACCCTGCAGGGAGGGGACTGCACATCTGCCTCATGTCCTCCCCGGTCTCCGTTCCTCCTACCTGCTCGATGTGCCCCTCCATGTTTCCCGGCACCTTGCATGCCACCTGGCCCCCTCCTCTTTCTCCGTGGCGTTCCTCCGCCCCCTCCTGGACCCCTGCCCACTGGGGGGGCCCTGCTCCGGTGAGCTGGGGCTCGAGGGTCCTTCCCTCCAGTTCCTGTGAGCTGTTTCCACTCCTGGTTTTACCTCTCCCTGTCCCTGAATCCAGTCCCTCTTTCCCCACTGAACCTGACTCCACTCCGTGTTTTCCCATTCTCTGTCTCTCTCAGTCCCTGACTCCAATCCCTGCCGATCCAGTTCCATCCGTGTTTTCCCTCTCGCTCTCCCGGTCCCTGACTCCAGTCCCTGGCGATCCGATTCCATCCGTGTTTTCCCTCTCTCTCCCGGTCCCTGACTCCAGTCCCTGGCGATCCGATTCCATCCGTGTTTTCCCTCTCTCTCCCGGTCCCTGACTCCAGTCCCTGGCGATCCGATTCCATCCGTGTTTTCCCTCTCTCTCTCTCAGTCCCTGACTCCAGTCCCTGCCGATCCAGTTCCATCCGTGTTTTCCCTCTCTCTCTCTCTCAATCCCTGACTCCAGTCCCTGCCGATCCAGTTCCATCCGTGTTTTCCCTCTCTCTCTCCCGGTCCCTGACTCCAGTCCCTGCCGATCCGGTTCGATCCGTGTTTTCCCTCTCTCTCGGTCCCTGACTCCAGTCCCCAGAGATCCAGTTCCATCCGTGTTTTCCCTCTCTCTCTCCCAGTCCCTGCCGATCTGGTTCCATCCGTGTTTTCCCTCTCTCTCTTAGTCCCTGGCTTCAGTCCCTGCAGATCCGATTCCATCCGTGTTTTCCCTCTCTCTCTCCTGGTCCCTGACTCCAGTCCCTGGCGATCCGATTCCATCCGTGTTTTCCCTCTCTCTCTCTCAGTCCCTGACTCCAGTCCCCAGAGATCCAGTTCCATCCGTGTTTTCCCTCTCTCTCTCTCTCAGTCCCTGACTCCAGTCCCCAGAGATCCAGTTCCATCCGTGTTTTCTCTCTCTCTCTCTCGGTCCCTGACTCCAGTCCCTGCCGATCCGGTTCCATCCGTGTTTTCCCTCTCTCTCTCCCAGTCCCTGCCGATCCAGTTCCATCCGTGTTTTCCCTCTCTCTCTCCCAGTCCCTGCCGATCCAGTTCCATCCGTGTTTTCCCTCTCTCTCTCCCGGTCCCTGACTCCAGTCCCTGCCGATCCAGTTCCATCCGTGTTTTCCCTCTCTCTCTCTCAATCCCTGACTCCAGTCCCTGGCGATCCGATTCCATCCGTGTTTTCCCTCTCTCTCTCTCGGTCCCTGACTCCAGTCCCCAGAGATCCAGTTCCATCCGTGTTTTCCCTCTCTCTCTCCCAGTCCCTGCCGATCTGGTTCCATCCGTGTTTTCCCTCTCTCTCTCCCGGTCCCTGACTCCAGTCCCCAGAGATCCAGTTCCATCCGTGTTTTCCCTCTCTCTCTCCCGGTCCCTGACTCCAGTCCCCAGAGATCCAGTTCCATCCGTGTTTTCCCTCTCTCTCTCGGTCCCTGACTCCAGTCCCTGTTAATCCGATTACACTCCTGCTTTTTCTTTTCCCCCCACCCCGAACGAGCAGCACCTTCACCCCATGGGACTCCAGCGTTTCAAGCAGAAAGAAAGAACTTGCATTTCTATATCACCTTTCACAATCTATGGCGTCCCAAAGTGCTTTCAGTACTTGTTTGAAGCATGGTCACTGTTGTAATGTGGGAAACACAGCAGCCAATTTGCGCACAGCAAGATCCCACAATGAGATCATGGCCCAGATCATCTGGTTTTTAGTGATGTTGGTTGAGGGATAAATATCGGGGTCCAGGACCGCGAGGAGAACTCCCCCCCTGCTCTTCATCCAATCGTGGCCGTGGGATCTTTTACATCCACCTGAGGTTTAACGTCTCCTCCGAAAGACGGCACCTCCGACAGTGCGGCGCTCCCTCGGCACCGACCCTCCGACGGTGCGGCGCTCCCTCGGCACCGACCCTCCGACGGTGCGGCGCTCCCTCGGCACCGACCCTCCGACGGTGCGGCGCTCCCTCGGCACCGACCCTCCGACAGTGCGGCGCTCCCTCGGCACCGACCCTCCGACAGTGCGGCGCTCCCTCAGTACCGACCCTCCGACAGTGCGGCGCTCCCTCCGTACCGACCCTCCGACAGTGCGGCGCTCCCTCAGTACGGACCCTCCGACGGTGCGGCGCTCCCTCAGTACTGACCCTCCGACGGTGCGGCGCTCCCTCAGTACTGACCCTCCGACAGTGCGGCGCTCCCTCAGTACTGACCCTCCGACAGTGCGGTGCTCCCTCGGTACCGACCCTCCGACAGTGCGGCGCTCCCTCGGTACCGACCCTCCGACAGTGCGATGCTCCCTCGGCACCGACCCTCCCACACTGCGGCGCTCCCTCAGTACCGACCCTCCGACAGTGCGGCGCTCCCTCAGTACTGACCCTCCGACAGTGCGGCGCTCCCTCGGTACCGACCCTCCGACAGTGCGGCGCTCCCTCAGTACCGACCCTCCGACAGTGCGGCGCTCCCTCAGTACCGACCCTCCGACAGTGCGGCGCTCCCTCAGTACCGACCCTCCGACAGTGCGGCGCTCCCTCAGTACGGACCCTCCGACAGTGCGGCGCTCCCTCAGTACCGACCCTCCGACAGTGCAGCGCTCCCTCAGTACTGACCCTCCAACGGTGCAGCGCTCCCTCAGGGGCGAAAAGGGTTAAATTACGAGGACAGGTTGCTCAGACGAGGCCTGTGTTCCCTCGAGTGTAGAAGATTAAGGGGTGAACTAATCGAGCGATTTAAGATGATTAAAGGGTTCGATAGGGTGGAGATGGAGAGAAACTATTTCCTCTGGTGGGGGGAGTCCAGAACAAGGGGGGCATAACCTCAAAATTAGAGCCAGGCCGTTCAGGGGTGATGTCAGGAAACATTTCTTCACACAAAGGGGAGTGGAAATCTGGAACTCTCTCCCCCAAAAAGCTGTTGAGGCCGGGGGTCAATTGGAAATGTGAAAGCAGAGATTGATTGATTTTTGTTGGGTAAGGGTATTCAGGGTTATCGAAATAAGGTTGGTAAATGGAGTTAAGATACAGATCAGCCCATGAGCTAATGACGGAACAGGCTCGAGGGGCTGAATGGGCCTCCTCCTGTTCCTGTGTAACAAGCTCGAGGGGCTGAATGGCCTCATGCTGTTCCTGTGTAACGGACTCGAGGGGCTGAATGGGCCTCCTCCTGCTCCTATGCAACAGAGACCCGAGGGGCTGAATGGGCCTCCTCCTGTTCCTGTGTAACAGGCTCGAGGGGGCTGAATGGGCCTCCTCCTGTTCCTGTGTAACAGGCTCGAGGGGGCTGAATGGGCCTCCTCCTGTTCCTGTGTAATAGACTCGAGGGGCTGAATGGGCCTCCTCCTGTTCCTGTGTAACAGGCTCGAGGGGGCTGAATGGGCCTCCTCCTGTTCCTGTGTAACAGGCTCGAGGGGGCTGAATGGCCTCCTCCTGTTCCTGTGTAACAGGCTCGAGGGGCTGAATGGGCCTCCTCCTGTCCATTGTGAACGGTTTAAGTCTCAAAGTTATCTCTGAGGAGACCGTCTGATGAATGTAACGCGGAGAGAGAGAAGATTAAAAAAATAACAATATCTTAAGAATGGTTCCTGATTTTTTGTTTGATCGGGTTATTGGTGAGGAGTTGAACTCGATGATATTTAGTCTCCCAGTGTCAAGGTCAAACACTCCCAGGTGACAGCCCGGGTTTGGAGGTCTTACTACAATTGTACAGGGCTTTGGTGAGACCTCCCCTGGAGCACTGTGTACAGTTCTGGTCTCCTTACCGAAGGAAGGATAGACTTGCCTTAAAGGGGGTACAACGAAGGTTCACTGGATTGATTCCTGGGATGAGAGGGTTGTCCCATGAGGAGAGATTGAGGAGAATGGGCCCATACTCTCTGGAGTTTAGAAGAATGAGAGGTGATCTCATCGAAACACAGAAGATCCTGAGGGGGTTTGACAGGGTCGATGCTGAGAGGCCGTTTCCCCCTGGCTGGAGAGTCTAGAACCAGGGGGCGTAGTCTCAGGATAAGGGATCGGCCATTCAAGATTGAGATGAGGAGGAATTTCTTCACTCGGAGGGTGGTGACTCTTTGGAATTCTCTCTCCCCCAGAGGGGGTGCTCAGACGTTGAGGATATTCAAGGCTGAGATCGAGAGGTTTTTGGACTCGAGGGGATGTGGGGGATCGGGCGGGAAAGTGGAGTTGAGGTCGAAGATCAGCCATTGGATGGTGGAGCAGGCTCGAGGGGCCGAATGGCCTAATCCTGCTCGTATTTCTTAGGTTCATATGTAAATCGCTCCCAGGGGCAGGGGCAGGTTTAGATACAGTGTAAAGCTCCCTCTGCACTGTCCCATCAAACACTCCCAGGGCAGGTACAGGGTTAGATACAGAGTAAAGCTCCCTCTACACTGTCCCATCAAACACTCCCAGGGCAGGTACAGGGTTAGATACAGAGTAAAGCTCCCTCTACACTGTCCCATCAAACACTCCCAGGGCAGGTACAGGGTTAGATACAGAGTAAAGCTCCCTCTACACTGTCCCATCAAACACTCCCAGGGCAGGTACAGGGTTAGATACAGAGTAAAGCTCCCTCTACACTGTCCCATCAAACATTCCCAGGGCAGGTACAGGATTAGATACAGAGTAAAGCTCCCTCTACACTGTCCCATCAAACACTCCCAGGGCAGGTACAGGGTTAGATACAGAGTGAAGCTCCCTCCACACTGTCCCGTCAAACACTCCCAGGGCAGGTACAGGGTTAGATACAGAGTAAAGCTCCCTCTGCACTGTCCCATCAAACACTCCCAGGGCAGGTACAGGGTTAGATACAGAGTAAAGCTCCCTCTACACTGTCCCATCAAACACTCCCAGGGTCAGGTACAGGGTTAGATACAGAGTAAAGCTCCCTCTACACTGTCCCATCAAACACTCCCAGGGTCAGGTACAGGGTTAGATACAGAGTAAAGCTCCCTCTACACTGTCCCATCAAACACTCCCAGGGCAGGGACAAGGTTAGATTCAGAGTAAAGCTCCCTCCACACTGTCCCGTCAAACACTCCCAGGGCAGGTACAGGGTGAGATACAGAGTGAAGCTCCCTCCACACTGTCCCGTCAAACACTCCCAGGGCAGGTACAGGGTTAGATACAGAGTAAAGCTCCCTCTACACTGTCCCATCAAACACTCCCAGGGCAGGTACAGGATTAGATACAGAGTAAAGCTCCCTCTACACTGTCCCATCAAACACTCCCAGGGCAGGTACAGGGTTAGATACAGAGTGAAGCTCCCTCCACACTGTCCCGTCAAACACTCCCAGGGCAGGTACAGGGTTAGATACAGAGTAAAGCTCCCTCTGCACTGTCCCATCAAACACTCCCAGGGCAGGTACAGGGTTAGATACAGAGTAAAGCTCCCTCTACACTGTCCCATCAAACACTCCCAGGGTCAGGTACAGGGTTAGATACAGAGTAAAGCTCCCTCTACACTGTCCCATCAAACACTCCCAGGGCAGGGACAAGGTTAGATTCAGAGTAAAGCTCCCTCCACACTGTCCCGTCAAACACTCCCAGGGCAGGTACAGGGTTAGATACAGAGTGAAGCTCCCTCCACACTGTCCCATCAAACACTCCCAGGGCAGGTACAGCACGGGTTAAATACTCCAGTCCCATTTTTGCTCCTAACCCAGCTTCACTCTGGTTTCCCCCTCTCTTTTCAGTCCCCGACTCCAGTCCGTGTTTGCCCAGTTATCTGACTCCAGGTCTACTCTCTCTCTCTCTCTGTTCCCTTCTGGATGGGGTGTGATTACAGGAGTGGTTATATTACTGAGGAGAAATATTCCAGACAACATGAGTATGATTCTCACTGTGGCAGTGTGGAGAACCATTGAAAGGTCACAGCAGGGAAGGAGGCCGCTCGGCCCCTCGAGTCCCTGCCAGCTCTCTGCGAGAGCGATCCGGCGAGTCCCACTCCCCCGCCCTTTCCCCTGCACATTTTTTCCCTTATTGGAAAATGTGAGGTTGTGCACTTTGGCAGGAAAAATCAGAGAGCAAGTTATTTTCTTAATGGCGAGAGACTGGAAAGTACTGCAGTACAAAGGGATCTGGGGGTCCTCGTGCAAGAAAATCAAAAAGTTAGTATGCAGGTGGAGCAGGTGATCAAGAAGGCCAACGCAATGTTGGCTTTTATTGCTCGGGGGATAGAATATAAAAACAGGGAGGTATTGCTGCAGTTATATAAGGTATTGGTGAGACCGCACCTGGAATACTGCATACAGTTTTGGTCTCCATACTTAAGAAAAGACATACTTGCTCTCGAGGCAGTACAAAGAAGGTTCACTCGGTTAATCCCGGGGATGAGGGGGCGGACATATGAGGAGAGGTTGAGTAGATTGGGACTCTACTCATTGGAGTTCAGAAGAATGAGAGGCGATCTTATTGAAACATATGAGATTGTGAAGGGGCTTGATCGGGTGGATGCGGTAAGGATGTTCCCAAGGATGGGTGAAACTAGAACTAGGGGGCATAATCTGAGAATAAGGGGCTGCTCTTTCAAAACTGAGATGAGGAGAAACTTCTTCACTCAGAGGGTGGTAGGTCTGTGGAATTTGCTGCCCCAGGAAGCTGTGGAAGCTACATCATTAAATAAATTTAAAACAGAAATAGACAGTTTCCTAGAAGTAAAGGGAATTAGGGGTTATGGGGAGCGGGCAGGAAATTGGACATGAAGCTGAGTTCAGATCGGTCAATGCCCTGTGGGTGGCGGAGAGGGCCCAGGGGCTGAGTGGCCGGGTCCTGCTCCGACTTCTTGTGTTCTTTAGATTTGTGGTTGGGATCAGATCAGCCATGATCTTATTGAATGGCGGAGCAGGCTCGAGGGGCCGATTGGCCTACTCCTGCTCCAATTTCTTATGTTCTTATGTTCTTAAGAGTTTATCCAGTTCCCTTTTGAAGGCCATGATTGAATCTGCCTCTCCCACCCCCTCGGGCAGTGAATTCCAGATCCGAATCACTCGCTGTGGGGAGAAAGGTTTCTCCTCATCTCACCCTCTGGTTCTTTCACCAATCACCTTAAAACTGTCTCCTCTGGTTCCCGACCCTTCCCCCAATGGGAACAGTTTTTCTCTCTCTCTCTGCTCTCGTCCAGACCCTTCCTGATCTCGATCGCCTCGATCAAATCTCCCCGCGACCGTCTCTGTTCCCAGGAGAACAACCCCAGCTTCTCCAGTCTCTCCCCGTAACTGAGGTCCCTCATCCCTGGAACCATTCTGGTCAATCTCTCCCGCACCCTCTCTCAGGCCGTCACATCTTTCCCCCAAAGTGCGGTGCCCTGATCCGGACTGAATCCTCCAGTTGTGGCCGCACCAGTGTTTTATAAAAGGTTCATCATGACTTCCTTGCTTTTGGACTCGATACCTCGATTTGTAAGAACATAAGAAATAGGAGCCAGGAGTTGGCCAATCGGCCCCTCGAGCCTGCTCCGCCATTCAATAAGATCATGGCCGATCTGATCCTAACCTCAAATCTAAATTCATGTCCAATTTCCTGCCCGCTCCCCGTAACCCCTAATTCCCTTTACTTCGAGGAAACTGTCTATTTCTGTTTTAAATTTATTTAATGATGTAGCTTCCACAGCTTCCTGGGGCAGCAAATTCCACAGACCTACCACCCTCTGAGTGAAGAAGTTTCTCCTCATCTCAGTTTTGAAAGAGCAGCCCCTTATTCTAAGATTATGCCCCCTCGTTCTAGTTTCACCCATCCTTGGGAACATCCTTACCGCATCCACCCGATCAAGCCCCTTCACAATCTTATATGTTTCAATAAGATCGCCTCTCATTCTTCTGAACTCCAATGAGTCGAGTCCCAATCTACTCAACCTCTCCTCATATGTCCACCCCCTCATCCCCGGGATTAACCGAGTGAACCTTCTTTGTACTGCCTCGAGAGCAAGTATGTCTTTTCTTAAGTATGGACACCAAAACTGTATGCAGTAGCCCGGGATTGTTGTTAAAACCCCCTAAACGTCCCTTTGGGGGAAGGAAACCTGCCGTCCTTACCCGGTCTGGGCCTCTATGTGACTCCAGACCCACAGCAATGTGGTCAATTCTTAATCGCTCCCTGAAATGGCCCAGCGAGCCACTCAGTTGTTCAAGAAGGCGGCTCACCACCACCTTCTCAAGGGGCAATTCGGGATGGGCAATAAATGCCGGCCTCGCCAGCGCCACCCAAATCCCCAAAAATGAATGAAAGGAAGTCCATTTCCTGGTGATTCCGGGTTTTCCCTGACTCCATGTCTCCATTTCCCCCACTTGTGGTCGGGCTGCTTCCCCAACCACCAATGACCACATCTTGCATTTATCCAACTCCTTCAACATAGTAAAACTTCACAGGAGGAGAAATCAGACAAAATTTGACACCAGGCCACGTTTTTTGGGTCACCTGGCCTAAGAGGGAGGTTTTAAGGAGTGTCTTAAAGGAGGAGAGAGAGAGGCGGAGAGGTTTAGGGAGGGAATTCCAGAGCACAGAGGCCCCAGGCAGCTGAAGGCACGGCCGCCAATGGTGGAGCGATGGGAATCGGGGGAGATGGGCAAGAGGCCAGAATTGGAGGAGCGCAGAGGTCTGGGAGGGTTGGAGGAGGTTGGAGAGATCTGGGAGGGTCGGAGGGGCTGGAGGAGGGTCACAGAGATCTGGGAGGGGCTGGAGGAGGGTTACAGAGATCTGGGAGGGGCTGGAGGAGGGTTACAGAGATCTGGGAGGGGCTGGAGGAGGGTTACAGAGATCTGGGAGGGGCTGGAGGAGGGTTCCAGAGATCTGGGAGGGGCTGGAGGAGGGTTACAGAGATCTGGGAGGGTTGGAGGAGGGTTACAGAGATCTGGGAGGGTTGGAGAGGTTACAGAGATCTGGGAGGGTTGGAGGAGGGTTACAGAGATCTGGGAGGGCCGGAGGAGGGTTACAGAGATCTGGGAGGGTGGAGGAGCTGGAGGAGGGTTACAGAGAACTGGGAGTGTCGGAGGGGCTGGAGGAGGTCACAGAGATCTGGGAGGGTCGGAGTGGCTGGAGGAGGTTACAGAGATCTGGGAGGGTTGGAGGAGGATTACGGAGATCTGGGAGGGTGGAGGAGCTGGAGGAGGGTTACAGAGATCTGGGAGGGGATGGAGGAGGGTTACAGAGCTCTGGGAGGGTTGGAGGAGGGTCACAGAGATCTGGGAGGGTTGGAGGAGGGTTACAGAGATCTGGGAGGGTTGGAGGAGGTTACAGAGATCTGGGAGGGTTGGAGGAGGGTTACAGAGATCTGGGAGGGTTGGAGGAGGTTACAGAGATCTGGGAGGGTTGGAGGAGGGTTACAGAGATCTGGGAGGGTTTGAGGAGGTTACAGAGATCTGGGAGGGTCGGAGGAGGGTTACAGAGATCTGGGAGGGTTGGAGGAGGGTTACGGAGATCTGGGAGGGTGGAGGAGGGTTACAGAGATCTGGGAGGGTCGGAGGGGCTGGAGGAGGTTACAGAGATCTGGGAGGGTCGGAGGGGCTGGAGGAGGTTACAGAGATCTGGGAGGGTCGGAGGGGCTGGAGGAGGTTACAGAGATCTGGGAGGGTCGGAGGGGCTGGAGGAGGTCACAGAGATCTGGGAGGGTCGGAGTGGCTGGAGGAGGTTACAGAGATCTGGGAGGGTGGAGGAGCTGGAGGAGGGTTACAGAGATCTGGGAGGTTTGGAGGAGGGTTACAGAGCTCTGGGAGGGTTGGAGGAGGTTACGGAGATCTGGGAGGGTTGGAGGAGGTTACGGAGATAGGGAGAGGGGGGACGAGGGGCCACGGAGGGGATTTGAAAACAAGGATGAGAATTTTTGTTAAAAATCGAGGCGTTCCCGGAGCGGGAGCCAATGTGGGTCGAGCGAGGGCGGGGGGGTGCGATGAACGGGACTGAGGAGACGGGACCAGCAGAGTTTTTGGATGAGCTGATGGTTACTGAGCCTGCAAGGTGGGAGAGCGTTGGGAATCGCGGAGTCCGGAGGGGACAAAGGAGACGGACGAGGGTTTCAGCAGCAGACGAGCTGAGGCAGGGGGAGGAGACGGGCGGTTATACGAAGGTGGAGGTCAGTGGTGGAGACGAGAGATTCAGGAATGGATTCAGAATTGAACCTTGGGACGACCAAAACCATTGCACAAACTCCGTGTCCCAGCCTCCGACTCCGTCCCTCTCCCCGCTCCCTGTCTGAGGATCGACCAGACCGTCCGCAACCTCTCCCTCCGGAATCTTACCCTGAGCTCAGCTTCTGACCACCCGTCCGATCCCTCGCCCACACCCCCGACCCCCACCTCCCGTAAAACAGCTCGTCCCGTTCATCACACCGCCTGCCCTCGCTGGACGGACATTGGCTCCCGGTCCGGGATTTAAAATAATACTCATCCTTGTTTTTAAATCACTTCCATGGCCCCTCGACCCCCTCTACCTATTTCTGTAACCCTCCTCCGACCCTGCCAGATCTCCGTAACCTCCTCCAGCCCCTCCCAGATCTCTGTAACCTCCTCCAGCCCCTCCCAGATCTCCGTAACCTCCTCCAGCCCCTCCCAGATCTCCGTAACCTCCTCCAGCCCCTCCCAGATCTCCGTAACCTCCTCCAGCCCCTCCCAGATCTCCGTAACCTCCTCCAGCCCCTCCCAGATCTCCGTAACCTCCTCCAGCCCCTCCCAGATCTCTGTAACCTCCTCCAGCCCCTCTCAGATCTCCGTAACCTCCTCCAGCCCCTCCCAGATCTCCGTAACCTCCTCCAGCCCCTCCCAGATCTCCGTAACCTCCTCCAGCCCCTCCCAGATCTCCGTAACCTCCTCCAGCCCCTCCCAGATCTCTGTAACCTCCTCCAGCCCCTCTCAGATCTCTGTAACCTCCTCCAGCCCCTCTCAGATCTCCGTAACCTCCTCCAGCCCCTCCCAGATCTCCGTAACCTCCTCCAGCCCCTCCCAGATCTCCGTAACCTCCTCCAGCCCCTCCGACCCTCCCAGATCTCCGTAACCTCCTCCAGCCCCTCCCAGATCTCTGTAACCTCCTCCAGCACCTCCGACCCTCCCAGATCTCTGTACCCTCGTCCAGCCCCTCCGACCCTCCCAGATCTCTGTAACCTCCTCCAGTCCCTCCGACCCTCCCAGATCTCTGTAACCTCCTCCAGCCCCTCCGACCCTCCCAGATCTCTGTAAACTCATCCAGCCCCTCCGACCCTTCCAGGTCTCTGTAACCTCGTCCAGCCCCTCCGACCCTCCCAGATCTCTGTAACCTCCACCAGCCCCGCCGACCCTCCCAGATCTCTGTAACCTCCTCCAGCCCCTCCGACCCTCCCAGATCTCTGTACCCTCCTCCAGCCACTCCGACCCTCCCAGATCTCTGCAACCATCTCCAGCCCCTCCGACCCTCCCAGATCTCTGTAACCTCGTCCAGCCCCTCCGACCCTCCCAGATCTCTGTAACCTCCTCCATCCCCGCAAACACTCCCAGATCTCTGTACCCTCCTCCAGCCACTCCGACCCTCCCAGATCTCTGCAACCATCTCCAGCTCCACCGACCCTCCCAGATCTCTGTAACCTCCTCCAGCCCCTCCGACCCTCCCAGATTTCTGTAACGTCCTCCATCCCCTCAAACCCTCCCAGATCTCTGTAACCTCTTCCAGGCCCTCCGACCCTCCCAGATGTCTGCAACCTCCTCCAGCCCCTCCGACCCTCCCAGATATCTGTAACTCCCTCCAGTCCTTCAAACCCTACCAGATCTCTGCAACCTCCTCCAGCCCCTCCGACCCTCCCAGATCTCTGTAACCTCGTCCAGCCCCTCCGACCCTCCCAGATCTCTGCAACCTCCTCCAGCCCCTCCGACCCACCCAGATCTCTGCACCCTCCTCCAGCCCCTCCGACCCTCCCAGATCTCCGTAACCCCCTCCAGCCCCTCAAACCCTCCCAGATCTCCGTAACCTCCTCCAGCCCGTCCGACCCTCCCAGATCTCCGTAACCCCCTCCAGCCCATCAAACCCTCCCAGATCTCTGTAACCTCCTCCAGCCCGTCCGACCCTCCCAGATCTCCGTAACCCCCTCCAGCCCATCAAACCCTCCCAGATCTCTGTAACCTCCTCCAGCCCGTCCGACCCTCCCAGATCTCTGTAATCTCCTCCAGCCCCTCTGACCCTCCCAGATTTCTGTAACCGCCACCAGCCCCTCCGACCCTCCCAGATCCCTGTAACCTCCTCCAGCCCCTCTGACCCTCCCAGATCTCTGTAACCTCCACCAGCCCCTCTGACCCTCCCAGATCTCTGTAACCTCCACCAGCCCCTCTGACCCTCCCAGATGCCTGTAACCTCCTCCAGCCCCTCCGACCCTCCCAGATCTCTGTAACCTCCACCAGCTCCTCCGACCCTCCCAGATCTCTGTAACCTGCACCAGCCCCTCCGACCCTCTCAGATATCTGTAACCTCCTCCAGCCCCTCCGAACCTCCCAGATCTCTGTAACCTCCTCCAGCCCCTCTGACCTTCCCAGATCCGTGTAACCTCCTCCAGCCCCTCCGACCCTCCCAGATCTCCGTAACCCCCTCCAGCCCCTCAAACCCTCCCAGATCTCTGTTACCTCCACCAGCACCTCCGAACCTCCTACATCTCTGTAACCTCCTCCAGCCCCTCCGACCTTCCCAGATCTCTGTAGCCTCCTCCAGCCCCTCCGACCCTCCCAGATCTCTGTAACTTCCTCCAGCCTCTCTGACCCTCCCAGATCTCTGTAACCTCCTGCAGCCCTTCCGACCCTCCCAGATCTCTGTAACTTCCTCCAGCCTCTCTGACCCTCCCAGATCTCTGTAACGTCCACCAGCCCCTCCGACCCTCCCAGATCTCTGCAACCTCCTCCAGCACCTCCGACCTTCCCAGATCTCTGTAACCTCCTCCAGACCCTCCGACTCACCCAGATCTCTGTAACCTCCTCCAGCCCCTCCGACCCTCCCAGATCTCTGAAACCTCCACCAGCCCCTCCGACCTTCCCAGATCTCTGTAACCTCCTCCAGACCCTCCGACTCACCCAGATCTCTGTAACCTCCTCCAGACCCTCCGACTCACCCAGATCTCTGTAACCTCCTCCAGCCCCTCCGACCCTCCCTGATCTCTGGAACGTCCTCCAGCCCCTCCGACCCTCCCAGATCTCTGTAACCTCATCCAGCCCCTCCGACCCTCCCAGATCTCTGTAACCTCCTCCAGCCCCTCCGACCCTTCCAGGTCTCTGTAACCTCGTCCAGCCCCTCCGACCCTCCCAGATCTCTGTAACCTCATCCAGCCCCTCCGACCCTCCCAGATCTCTGTAACCTCCTCCAGCCCCTCCGACCCTTCCAGGTCTCTGTAACCTCGTCCAGCCCCTCTGACCCTCCCAGATCTCTGTAACCTCTACCAGCCCCTCCGACCCTCCCAGATTTCTGTAACCTCCAACAGCCCCTCCGACCCTGCCAGATCTCTGTACCCTCCTCCAGCCCCTCCGACCCTCCCAGATCTCTGTACCCTCCTCCAGCCACTCCGACCCTCCCAGATCTCTGCAACCATCTCCAGCCCCTCCGACCCTGCCAGATCTCTGCAACCCTCCTCCAGCCCCACCGACCTTCCCAGAACTCTGTAACCCTCCTCCAGCTCCACCGACCCTCCCAGATCTCTGTAACCTCCTCCAGCCCCTCCGACCCTCCCAGATCTCTGCAACCTCTTCCAGCCCCTCCGACCCTCCCAGATCTCTGCACCCTCCTCCAGCCCCTCCGACCCTCCCAGATCTCCGTAAACCCCTCCAGCCCCTCAAACCCTCCCAGATCTCCGTAACCTCCTCCAGCCCGTCCGACCCTCCCAGATCTCTGCAACCTCCTCCAGCCCCTCCGACCCTCCCAGATCTCTGTAACCTCCTCCAGACCCTCCGACCCTCCCAGATCTCTGTAACCTCCTTCAGCCCCTCTGTCTTTCCCAGATCTCTGTAACCCCCTCCAGCCCCTCTCTCTTTCCCAGATCTCTGCAACCTCCTCCAGCCCCTCCCAGATCTCTGCAACCTCCTCCAGCCCCTCCGACCCTCCCAGATCTCTGCAACCTCCTCCAGCCCCTCCGACCCTCCCAGATCTCTGCAACCTCCTCCAGCCCCTCCGACCCTCCCAGATCTCTGTAACCTCCTCCAGACCCTCCGACCCTCCCACATCTCTATAACCTCCTTCAGCCCCTCTGTCTTTCCCAGATCTCTGCAACCTCCTCCAGCCCCTCCGACCCTCCCAGATCTCTGTAACCCTCCTCCAGCCCCTCAAACCCTCCCAGATCTCCGTAACCTCCTCCAGCCCGTCCGACCCTCCCAGATCTCTGCAACCTCCTCCAGCCCCTCCGACCCTCCCAGATCTCTGCAACCTCCTCCAGCCCCTCCGACCCTCCCAGATCTCTGCAACCTCCTCCAGCCCCTCCGACCCTCCCAGATCTCTGCAACCTCCTCCAGCCGCTCCGACCCTCCCAGATCTCTGTCACCTCCTCCAGCCCATCCGACCCTCCCAGATCTCTGTAACCTCCTCCAGCCCCTCCGACCCTCCCAGATCTCTGTAACCTCCTCCAGCCCCTCCGACCCTCCCAGATCTCTGTAACCTCCTCCAGCCCCTCCGACCCTCCCAGATCTCTGTAATCTCCACCAGCCCCTCCGACCCTCCCAGACATCGGTAACCACCTCCAGCCCCTCAAACCCTCCCAGATCTCTGTAACCTCCACCAGCCTCGCCGACCCTCACAGATCTCTGTAACCTCCTCCAGCCCCTCCGACCCTCCCAGATCTCTGTAACCTCCTCCAGCCCCTCCGACCCTCCCAGATCTCTGTAACCTCCTCCAGCCCCTCCGACCCTCCCAGATCTCTGTAACCTCCTCCGGCCCCTCCGACCCCCCCCCAGATCTCAGTAACCTCCTCCAGCCACTCCAACCCTCCCAGATCTCTGCAACCATCTCCAGCCCCTCCGACCCTCCCAGATCTCTGTAACCCCCTCCGACCCTCCCAGATCTCTGTAACCTCCACCAGCTCCTCCGACCCTCCCTGATCTCTCTTACCCTACTCCAGCTCCTCCGACCCTCCCTGATCTCTGTAACCTCCTCCAGCCCCTCCGACCCTCCCAGATCTCTGTACTCTCCTCCAGCCCCTCCGACCCTCCCAGATCTCTGTAATCTCCTCCAGCCCCTCCGACCCTCCCAGATCTCTGTAATCTCCTCCAGCCCCTCCGACCCTCCCAGACATCGGTAACCTCCACCAGCCTCTCCGACCCTCACAGATCTCTGTAACCTCCACCAGCCTCTCCGACCCTCACAGATCTCTGTAACCTCCTCCAGCCCCTCCGACCCTCACAGATCTCTGTAACCTCCACCAGCCCCTCCGACCCTCCCAGATCTCTGTAACCTCCTCCAGCCCCTCCGACCCCCCCCCAGATCTCAGTAACCTCCTCCAGCCCCTCCGACCCTCCCAGATCTACGTAACCCCCTCCAGCCCCTCAAACCCTCCCAGATCTCCGTAACCTCCTCCAGCCCGTCCGACCCTCCCAGATCTCTGTAACCCTCCTCCAGCCCCTCCGACCCTCCCAGATCTCTGTAACCTCCTCCAGCCCCTCTGACCTTCCCAGATCCCTGTAACCCTCCTCCAGCCCCTCCGACCCTCCCTGATCTCTGCAACCTCCTCCAGCCCCTCCGACCCCCCCCACATCTCTGTAACCTCCTCCGACCCTCCCAGATCTGTGTAACCTCCACCAGCTCCTCCGACCCTCCCAGATCTCTGTAACCTCCACCAGCCCCTCCGACCCTCTCAGATCTCTGTAACCTCCTCCAGCCCCTCCGAACCTCCCACATCTCTGTAACCTCCTCCAGCCCCTCTGACCTTCCCAGATCCGTGTAACCTCCTCCAGCCCCTCCGACCCTCCCAGATCTCCGTAACCCCCTCCAGCCCCTCAAACCCTCCCAGATCTCTGTTACCTCCACCAGCCCCTCCGAACCTCCTACATCTCTGTAACCTCCTCCATCCCCTCTGACCTTCCCAGATCTCTGTAACCTCCACCAGCCTCTCCGTAACCTCCACCAGCCTCTCCGACCCTCCCAGATCTCTGTTACCTCCTCCAGCCCCTCCGACCCTCCCAGATCTCTGTAACCTCTACCTGCCCCTCCGACCCTCCCAGATCTCTGTAACCTCCACCAGCTCCTCCGACCCTCCCTGCTCTCTCTTACCCTACTCCAGCCCCTCCGACCCTCCCAGATCTCTGTAACCTCCACCAGCTCCTCCGACCCTCCCTGCTCTCTCTTACCCTACTCCAGCTCCTCCGACCCTCCCAGATCTCTGTAAGCTCCTCCAGCCCCTCCGACCTTCCCAGATCTCTGTAACCTCCTCCAGCCCCTCCGACCTTCCCAGATCTCTGTAACCTCCTCCAGCCCCTCCGACCTTCCCAGATCTCTGTAACCTCCTCCAGCCCCTCCGACGCTCCCAGATCTCTGTAACCCCCTCCAGCCCCTCCAACCCTCCCAGATCTCTGTAACCTCCTCCAGCCCCTCCGACCTTCCCAGATCTCTGTAACCTCCTCCAGCCCCTCCGAACCTGTCAGATCTCTGTACCCTCCTCCAGCCACTCCGACCCTGCCAGATCTCTGCAACTATCTCCAGCCCCTCCGACGCTCCCAGATCTCTGCAACCTCCTCCAGCCCCTCCGAACTTCCCAGATCTCTGTAACCTCCTCCAGCCCCTCCGACCCTCCCAGATCTCTGTAACCTCCTCCAGCCCCTCCGACCTTCCCAGATCTCTGTAACCTCCTCCAGCCCCTCCGACCCTCCCAGATCTCTGTAACCTCCACCAGCCCCTCCGACCCTCCCAGATCTCTGTAACCTCCACCAGCCCCTCCGACCCTCCCACATCTCTGTAACCTACTCCAGCCCCTCCGACCCTCCCAGAACTCTGTAACCTCCTCCAGCCCATCCGACCCTCCCAGATCTCTGTAACCTCCTCCAGCCCCTCCGACCCTCCCAGATCTCCGTCACCCCCTCCAGCCCCTCAAACCCTCCCAGATCTCCGTAACCTCCTCCAGCCCGTCCGACCCTCCCAGATCTCTGTAACCTCCTCCAGCCCCTCCGACCCTCCCAGATCTCTGTAACCTCCTCCAGCCCCTCCGACCCTCCCAGATCTCTGTAACCTCCACCAGCCCCTCCGACCCTCCCAGATCTCCGTCACCTCCACCAGCCCCTCCGACCCTCCCAGATCTCTGTAACCTCCTCCAGCCCCTCCGACCCTCCCAGATCTCTGTAACCTCCTCCAGCCCCTCCGACCCTCCCAGATCTCTGTAACCTCCTCCAGCCCCTCCGACCCTCCCAGATCTCTGTAACCTCCTCCAGCCCCTCCGACCCTCCCAGATCTCTGTAACCTCCCCCAGCCCCTCCGACCCTCCCAGATCTCCGTAACCTCCTCCAGCCCCTCCGACCCTCCCAGATCTCTGTAACCTCCTCCAGCCCCTCCGACCCTCCCAGATCTCTGCAACCTCCTCCAGCCAGTCTCCCCCGTGTTTTCCCTCAGACTCCGGGCCCCGGGTTTTCCCTCAGACTCCGGGCCCCGGGTTTTCCCTCAGGCTCCGGGCCCCGGGTTTTCCCTCAGACTCCGGGCCCCGGGTTTTCCCTCAGACTCCGGGCCCCGGGTTTTCCCTCAGACTCCGGGCCCCGGGTTTTCCCTCAGACTCCGGGCCCCGGGTTTTCCCTCAGGCTCCGGGCCCCGGGTTTTCCCTCAGACTCCGGGCCCCGGGTTTTCCCTCAGACTCCGGGCCCCGGGTTTTCCCTCAGACTCCGGGCCCCGGGTTTTCCCTCAGACTCCGGGCCCCGGGTTTTCCCTCAGACTCCGGGCCCCGGGTTTTCCCTCAGACTCCGGGCCCCGGGTTTTCCCTCAGACTCTCCCCCGGGTTTTCCCTCAGACTCCGGGCCCCGGGTTTTCCCTCAGACTCCGGGCCCCGGGTTTTCCCTCAGTCTCCGGGCCCCGGGTTTTCCCTCAGACTCCGGGCCCCGGGTTTTCCCTCAGACTCCGGGCCCCGGGTTTTCCCTCAGACTCCGGGCCCCGGGTTTTCCCTCAGACTCCGGGCCCCGGGTTTTCCCTCAGACTCCGGGCCCCGGGTTTCCCCTCAGACTCCGGGCCCCGGGTGTTTCCCTCAGACTCCGGGCCCCGGGTTTTCCCTCAGACTCCGGGCCCCGGGTTTTCCCTCAGACTCCGGGCCCCGGGTTTTCCCTCAGACTCTCCCCGGGTTTTCCCTCAGACTCCGGGCCCCGGGTTTTCCCTCAGACTCCGGGCCCCGGGTGTTTCCCTCAGACTCCGGGCCCCGGGTTTTCCCTCAGACTCCGGGCCCCGGGTTTTCCCTCAGACTCAGGGCCCCGGGTTTTCCCTCAGACTCCGGGCCCCGGGTTTTCCCTCAGACTCCGGGCCCCGGGTTTTCCTCAGACTCCGGGCCCCGGGTTTTCCCTCAGACTCCGGGCCCCGGGTTTTCCCTCAGACTCCGGGCCCCGGGTTTTCCCTCAGACTCCGGGCCCCGGGTTTTCCCTCAGTCTCCGGGCCCCGGGTTTTTCCCTCAGACTCCGGGCCCCGGGTTTTCCCTCAGTCTCCGGGCCCCGGGTTTTTCCCTCAGACTCCGGGCCCCGGGTTTTCCCTCAGACTCCGGGCCCCGGGTTTTCCCTCAGACTCCGGGCCCCGGGTTTTCCCTCAGACTCCGGGCCCCGGGTTTTCCCTCAGACTCCGGGCCCCGGGTTTTCCCTCAGTCTCCGGGCCCCGGGTTTTTCCCTCAGACTCCGGGCCCCGGGTTTTCCCTCAGTCTCCGGGCCCCGGGTTTTTCCCTCAGACTCCGGGCCCCGGGTTTTCCCTCAGACTCTCCCCCGGGTTTTCCCTCAGACTCTCCCCCGGGTTTTCCCTCAGACTCCGGGCCCCGGGTTTTCCCTCCCCCGGGTTTGATCGCCTCCCTCTCGGCCTCCCCCGGACGCCAGCGCCGAGGCCTCGCTCTCTCTTTCTCTCCGCTCCCCCGCTGGGCCTCACTCGGAGCCTCGGCCTCTCTCCCTCTCTCTCCCTCCCCGCACCGCCCCGGACACGGACACGGACCCGGCTCCTCGGGGGAGGAGGGTCCGCGGGGCCGGGAGAGACCGGAGGGATCGTCAGGGCGCTCCCCGAGTGACTGGAGAGAGCCCGGGGTAACCAGGGGTAACCAGGATTAACCAGGGGTAACCAGAGGTGACCAGGATTAACCAGTAGTCTCCAGGATTAACCAGAGGTGACCAGGAGTCTCCAGGATTAACCAGAGGTCTCCAGGATTAACCAGGAGTCTCCAGGATTAACCAGAGGTGACCAGGATTAACCAGAGGTGACCAGGATTAACCAGGAGTCTCCAGGATTAACCAGAGGTGACCAGGAGTCTCCAGGATTAACCAGAGGTGACCAGGATTAACCAGAGGTGACCAGGAGTCTCCAGGATTAACCAGTAGTCTCCAGGATTAACCAGAGGTCTCCAGGATTAACCAGAGGTCTCCAGGATTAACCAGAGGTCTCCAGGATTAACCAGGAGTCTCCAGGATTAACCAGAGGTGACCAGGAGTCTCCAGGATTAACCAGAGGTGACCAGGATTAACCAGAGGTGACCAGGAGTCTCCAGGATTAACCAGGAGTCTCCAGGATTAACCAGAGGTGACCAGGATTAACCAGGAGTCTCCAGGATTAACCAGAGGTGACCAGGAGTCTCCAGGGTTAACCAGAGGTCTCCAGGATTAACCAGAGGTGACCAGGATTAACCAGGAGTCTCCAGGATTAACCAGAGGTGACCAGGAGTCTCCAGGATTAACCAGAGGTGACCAGGAGTCTCCAGGATTAACCAGAGGTGACCAGGATTAACCAGGAGTCTCCAGGATTAACCAGAGGTGACCAGGAGTCTCCAGGATTAACCAGAGGTGACCAGGAGTCTCTAGGATTAACCAGAGGTGACCAGGAGTCTCCAGGATTAACCAGAGGTGACCAGGAGTCTCCAGGATTAACCAGAGGTAGCCAGGAGTCTCCAGGATTAACCAGAGGTGACCAGGATTAACCAGGAGTCTCCAGGATTAACCAGAGGTGACCAGGAGTCTCCAGGATTAACCAGAGGTGACCAGGAGTCTCTAGGATTAACCAGAGGTGACCAGGAGTCTCCAGGATTAACCAGAGGTGACCAGGAGTCTCCAGGATTAACCAGAGGTGACCAGGAGTCTCCAGGATTAACCAGAGGTGACCAGGAGTCTCCAGGATTAACCAGAGGTAGCCAGGAGTCTCCAGGATTAACCAGAGGTGACCAGGAGTCTCCAGGGGTAACCATAGATAGCCAGGAGTCTCCAGGATTAACCAGGAGTCTCCAGGATTAACCAGGAGTCTCCAGGATTAACCAGGGGTTACCAGAGATAGCCAGGAGTCTCCAGGATTAACCAGGGGTAACCAGAGATAGCCAGGAGTCTCCAGGGGTAACCAGGAGTAACCGGAGGTAACCAGGACTCTCCAGGAGTAACCAGGTCTTTCCAGAGGTGACTAGAGATAACCGGGAGTCTCCAGAGGTAACTAGAGATAACCAGGACTCTCCAGGAGTAATCAGAATTAGCCAGGACTCTCCAGGGATAACGAGGGATAGTCAGGGCTGTCCAGGGGTAACTAGAGATAACCAGGACTCTCCGGGGCCAACAGGAGGTAACCAGGACTCTCCGGGGCCAACAGGAGGTAACCAGGACTCTAGGTTAACTCGGGATAGCCAGGGCTCTCCAGGGGTAACTCGGGAGTAACGAGAGCCAACCAGGGGTAATTAGGAGTAACAGATAACTATGTGTAGCCAAAGATAATTAGGCTCAGCCAGGGATCACCAGGACTCTCCAGGACAAACTAGCAGTATCCAGGGATAGGAATACTCAGTCATATTGGGGACAAAAGCCACAATTGGTAACAAGCAGTTTGAACTTGTTAAAATCTGGTGATCGTAAAGAATAACCGGCTGGAATTTTTGAGAAGCAGGAGTCACTAGTAATAACCGTTATAACTTGTAGAAAAAAAAAATCAAAATTGTTGGAACTGGTAATTGTTAGTAGTAATAACCAGTCGGATATTAAAAATAAATCTGTGTTGACTTATAATAGTACGAAGCCGGAATCTCAGGTTGTAACGAGTAGTATTTAATGATAACCAGTGCTAACTTACAAAAAAAATGTGTAATAATTGGTGATAGTAATAACCAGTCGCAATTTGTAAAAAATAACCGAAAAGAATCTGAACTGACCAGTAATACGCACTGAAAGGTGATTAATAACTTCTAGTAATTTGTAATAATTAGTCAGACCAGGCGACAGCAAGTTAATCAGCTGTTTTTAGTTATGGTTAGTTATACATAGTTGTTCTTAAATGTCCGTGCTAGTTGTTTAAACTATAAGCAAGGTGCAGTGGGGTGGACGGGAGTGAGTGGGGTTTGAAATTGAAGTTGGATTGAGTCGTAACGTTTAAAATAAAGTTTAATCCCAGTGGAGTTGGGATTGTGATTGGAGAATCTAGTTTGGTCGTGGCTTAACGCTGGTGAACTGCACCTGAATCGGATCTGAATCAGTCGAATTGCAGCTCCTCTGCGTACAATTGGATTTCGATTGAACGAAATCGAGTTTAGCTTCCAGTGAAATCAAATTCATCCAGTGAAATCAAATTCAGCTCCAGTGAAATCAAATTCATCCAGTGAAATCAAATTCAGCTCCAGTGAAATCAAATTCATCCAGTGAAATCAAATTCATCTTCAGAAATCGAGTTCAGCTTAAAGGAAATCAAATTCAGCTTCCAGTGAAATCAAATTCAGCTTCAAGGAAATCAAATTCATCCAGTGAAATCAATCTTCAGAAATCGAATTCAGCTTAAAGGAAATCAAATTCATCCAGTGAAATCAAATTCAGCTTCAAGAAAATCAAATTCAGCTTCAGAGATCAAATTCAGCTTCAAGGAAATCAAATTCATCTTCAGAAATCGAATTCAGCCTCAAGGAAATCAAATTCATCTTCAGAAATCGAATTCAGCCTCAAGGAAATCAAATTCATCTTCAGAAATCGAATTCAGCCTCAAGGAAATCAAATTCATCTTCAGAAATCGAATTCAGCCTCAAGGAAATCAAATTCATCTTCAGAAATCGAATTCAGCCTCAAGGAAATCAAATTCATCCAGTGAAATCAAATTCACCCAGTGAAATCAAATTCAGCTTCAAGGAAATCAAATTCATCCAGTGAAATCGAATTCATCTTCAAGGAAATCAAATTCATCCAGTGAAATCCAATTTGACTTCCCAGGATATCGAATTCACTGTATATTTTCGCGGTATCGAAATTCAGGCGAAATGCTGTGGCATTGACTTCAAACTCCCCTCCGCAACGTGGGATCCAAATTAACCCCTGCAAATCGAATTCAAATCGAGAAGGAAGCAGGGGGCAGTGGAAAGGGCAATGGAAATGGACGGGGGGAGTTGATGTAAATAATATTGATGGAAATCTATAATTAAACCTCCAGTCCTTCCAGAAAATCTTAGAAGTTATAATTTATTAAGAGAGAAGGGCTCTTTCTTTTTTGAGCGAGAGAGAGAGAGAGGAGAAGAGAAGGAATTTCCTCTAACAAGGAATATGAACTCGCATCAATTAAAATTCTCGTCGCAATCTTAAAGCAGAATCGGGGCTTGATTTACCCTGGGGGAGGGAGTGATTCGACAAACTTATTGGATTCGGGGGAGTGAGCGAGATACTGGGGTCGTCGAACAGCTGGGCAAGAAACGTGAATTAATTCCTTTGCGATATTTATCCTTGTTTTTTTTTTGGGATTCGAGCGAGAGGTGTAAATTCCGCCCCCCCCACATTTTTAGAAATCACTCCCCAAAACACTGCCCTCTCGCCTCTTGCACGCGAAATTCGCAAGAAAGTCTGAGACCAAACGTCAAGAAAACGACCATAGCAAACCAAACAAGAGGACAGGTAAGGACGTGTGTCAGTTTACAGGGGGATTAGTTTCTTTTGTAACTTGCTCTCTCTCGCCTCGAACTTCACGTGCTCCAGAGACTTGAGCACTAGTACCATGCCGACAATCCCCGGTTACAGTACCGAGGGAGCGCCGCACCGCGGGAGGGTCGGTACTGAGGGAGCGCCGCACTGTGGGAGGGCCGCACTGTGGGAGGGTCGGTGCCGAGGGAGCGCCGCACCGCGGGAGGGTCGGTACTGAGGGAGCGCCGCACCGCGGGAGGGTCGGTACTGAGGGAGCGCCGCGCCGTGGGAGGGTCGGTACTGAGGGAGCGCCGCACTGTCGGAGGGTCGGTGCCGAGGGAGCGCTGCACTGTGGGAGGGTCGGTACTGAGGGAGCGCTGCACTGTCGGAGGGTCGGTACCGAGGGAGCGCCGCACTGTCGGAGGGTCGGTACTGAGGGAGCGCCGCACTGTCGGAGGGTCGGTACTGAGGGAGCGCCGCACTGTCGGAGGGTCGGTACTGAGGGAGCGCCGCACTGTCGGAGGGTCGGTACCGAGGGAGCGCCGCACTGTCGGAGGGTCGGTACTGAGGGAGCGCCGCACTGTGGGAGGGTCAGTACTGAGGGAGCGCCGCACTGTCGGAGGGGTCGGTACTGAGGGAGCGCCGCACTGTCGGAGGGTCGGTACCGAGGGAGCGCCGCACTGTGGGAGGGTCGGTACCGAGGGAGCGCTGCACTGTGGGAGGGTCAGTACTGAGGGAGCACCGCACTGTGGGAGGGTCGGTACTGAGGGAGCGCCGCACTGTCGGAGGGTCGGTACTGAGGGAGGGCCGCACTGTCGGAGGGTCGGTACTGAGGGAGCGCCGCACTGTCGGAGGGTCGGTACTGAGGGAGCGCCGCACTGTGGGAGGGTCGGTGCCGAGGGAGCATCGCACTGTCGGAGGGTCGGTACTGAGGGAGCGCCGCACTGTCGGAGGGTCGGTGCCGAGGGAGCGCCGCGCCGTGGGAGGGTCGGTGCCGAGGGAGCGCCGCGCCGCGGGAGGGTCGGTGCCGAGGGAGCGCCGCGCCGCGGGAGGGTCGGTGCCGAGGGAGCGCCGCGCCGCGCCGCGGGAGGGTCCGTGCCGAGGGAGCGCCGCGCCGCGCCGCGGGAGGGTCGGTGCCGAGGGAGCGCCGCGCCGCGGGAGGGTCGGTGCCGAGGGAGCGCTCTTCGCCTCCCTCTCCCCCTCCCTCTCCCCCTCCCTCTCCCCCTCCCTACCCCCACCCCAACCCCTCCCCCTCCCTACCCCCCTCCCCCTCCCCCCTCCCCCTCCCCCTCCCCCTCCCTCTCCCTACCCCCCTCCCCCCTCCCTCTCCCTACCCCCCTCCCCCTCCCTCTCCCTACCCCCCTCCCCCTCCCTCTCCCTACCCCCCTCCCCCTCCCTCTCCCTACCCCCCTCCCCCTCCCTCTCCCTACCCCCCTCCCCCTCCCTCTCCCTACCCCCCCTCCCCCTCCCTCTCCCTCCCCCTCTCCCCCTCCCTCTCCCTCCCCCTCCCCCTCCCTCCCCCCCTCCCTCCCCCCCCCCCCCCCCCCCCCGAATTGTATTCGAACCTGTTTTTCGTTGTTTATGTCATTGCGATCGATTTGTTTTTTTATTTGTGATGTGGTGAAACTGATGTGCATCACCTGCACTTCCAGCAAGTGTCACCCTTCCTGTCACCCTTCCTGTCACCCTTCCTGTCACCCTTCCTGCCACCCTTTGGTTGTCACTCTTCAGGTCACCCTTTGGGTGTCACCCTTCCTGTCGCCCTTTGGGTGTCACGCTTCCTGTCACCCTTTGGTTGTCACTCTTCAGGTCACCCTTTGGGTGTCACCCTTCCTGTCACCCTTTGGTTGTCATGCTCACATCCTCTGACCCGTGAGTACTACTCCAGAAAATCTATCATCCTCTCCAGGTAGTCGATGAGAGGAGAGGGGGAGTGGGGGGAGGTGAGGGGTGCCATCTCCTCAATGTTGGGATACCGAGAGAGAGAGAGAGAGAGAGAGAGTGAGGGGCGCGGCAGGAAGGATCTGGTGATAGAAGTAAGAGCCGGTTTTCGGATCGGGGGAAATCGAGCAAGAAGCTCGGTGATAGGGTCAGAGGGAGATGTGCCTCCTGTCCCTGGAGCAGTCTCTGTTATCGAGGGGTCAGTCAGTCAGTCCCAGAGTGAGGGGTCCGCAGTATCGGGGGGTCAGTCAGTCCCAGAGTGAGGGGTCAGTCAGTCAGTCCCAGAGTGAGGGGTCCGCAGTATCGGGGGGTCAGTCAGTCAGTCCCAGAGTGAGGGGTCCGCAGTATCGAGGGGTCAGTCAGTCAGTCCCAGAGTGAGGGGTCCGCAGTATCGAGGGGTCAGTCAGTCAGTCCCAGAGTGAGGGGTCCGCAGTATCGAGGGGTCAGTCAGTCCCAGAGTGAGGGGTCCGCAGTATCGAGGGGTCAGTCAGTCAGTCCCAGAGTGAGGGGTCCGCAGTATCGAGGGGTCAGTCAGTCAGTCCCAGAGTGAGGGGTCCGCAGTATCGAGGGGTCAGTCAGTCAGTCCCAGAGTGAGGGGTCCGCAGTATCGAGGGGTCAGTCAGTCAGTCCCAGAGTGAGGGGTCCGCAGTATCGAGGGGTCAGTCCCAGAGTGACGGGTCAGTCAGTCAGTCCCAGAGTGAGGGGTCCGCAGTATCGAGGGGTCAGTCAGTCAGTCCCAGAGTGAGGGGTCCGCAGTATCGAGGGGTCAGTCAGTCCCAGAGTGAGGGGTCCTCATTATCGAGGGGTCAGTCCCAGAGTGACGGGTCAGTCAGTCAGTCCCAGAGTGAGGGGTCCGCAGTATCGAGGGGTCAGTCAGTCAGTCAGTCAGTCCCAGAGTGAGGGGTCCGCAGTATCGGGGGGTCAGTCAGTCCCAGAGTGAGGGGTCCGCAGTATCGAGGGGTCAGTCAGTCAGTCCAGAGTGAGGGGTCCGCAGTATCGAGGGGTCAGTCAGTCAGTCCCAGAGTGAGGGGTCCGCAGTATCGAGGGGTCAGTCAGTCAGTCCCAGAGTGAGGGGTCCTCATTATGGAGGGGTCAGTCAGTCCCAGAGTGAGGGGTCCGCCAGTCAGTCCCAGAGTGAGGGGTCCGCAGTATCGAGGGGTCAGTCAGTCCCAGAGTGAGGGGTCCGCAGTATCGAGGGGTCAGTCAGTCAGTCCCAGAGTGAGGGGTCCGCAGTATCGAGGGGTCAGTCAGTCAGTCCCAGAGTGAGGGGTCCGCAGTATCGAGGGGTCAGTCAGTCAGTCCCAGAGTGAGGGGTCCGCAGTATCGAGGGGTCAGTCAGTCAGTCCCAGAGTGAGGGGTCCGCAGTATCGAGGGGTCAGTCAGTCAGTCCCAGAGTGAGGGGTCCTCATTATGGAGGGGTCAGTCAGTCCCAGAGTGAGGGGTCCGCCAGTCAGTCCCAGAGTGAGGGGTCCGCAGTATCGAGGGGTCAGTCAGTCCCAGAGTGAGGGGTCCGCAGTATCGAGGGGTCAGTCAGTCAGTCCCAGAGTGAGGGGTCCGCAGTATCGAGGGGTCAGTCAGTCAGTCCCAGAGTGAGGGGTCCGCAGTATCGAGGGGTCAGTCAGTCAGTCCCAGAGTGAGGGGTCCGCAGTATCGAGGGGTCTGTCCCACAAAGGGGATTCACTGCAAGTGCGTGTAACACGAGGGATTCACTCTGTGTGTGTGTGTGTGTGTGTGTGTGTGTGACACCAGGGATTGACTATGAGTGTGTGTGTGTGTAATACGAGGGATTGATTGTTGTCACCTTTAGTGTGCGTGCATGTAACGAGAGCATCACCCAGCGGGCGAGTGACACGAGGGCATCACTGATTGATGGGCTAGCGACAATCTCGTGTTGTGGGGTCGCGATTAACCCCTCCCAGTCCCTGACACTCCTTGTGTTTACCCCTCTCTCAGGTTAGGAAGTACCTTCGTTGGTGGATTCGATGTCAGAGCAGAGAATCGCAAGTGAGGCCCTCGATCCAACAGGTAACAGGAGCGTGTAATCGAGGCTCTCAGTGTGAGACCCCCACAGTCACTGATCGAGGGGCTCGAACTCCAATATACACAGGGACAGGTCTCACTGCGAGACCCCCACAGTCACTGATCGAGGGGCTCAAACTCCATTGTACACAGGGACAGGTCTCACTGTGAGACCCCCACAGTCCCTGATCGAGGGGCTCGAACTCCATTATACACAGGGACAGGTCTCACTGTGAGACCCCCACAGTCCCTGATCGAGGGGCTCGAACTCCATTATACACAGGGACAGGTCTCACTGTGAGCCCCCCACAGTCTCTGATCAAGGGGCTCGAACTCCATTGTACACAGGGACAGGTCTCACTGTGAGACCCCCACAGTCACTGATCGAGGGGCTCGAACTCCATTATACACAGGGACAGGTCTCATTGTGAGACCCCCACAGTCTCTGATCAAGGGGCTCGAACTCCATTGTACACAGGGACTGGTCTCACTGTGAGACCCCCACAGTCACTGATCAAGGGGCTCGAACTCCATTGTACACAGGGACAGGTCTCACTGCGAGACCCCCACAGTCTCTGATCAAGGGTCTCGAACTCCATTATACACAGGGACTGGTCTCACTGCGAGACCCCCACAGTCCCTGATCAAGGGTCTCGAACTCCATTATACACAGGGACTGGTCTCACTGCGAGACCCCCACAGTCCCCGATCGAGGGGCTCGAACTCCATTATACACAGGGACAGGTCTCACTGCGAGACCCCCACAGTCCCCGATCGAGGGGCTCGATCTACATTGTACACAGGGGACAGGTCTCACTGCGAGACCCCCACAGTCCCCGATCGAGGGGCTCGAACTCCATTATACACAGGGACAGATCTCACTGCGAGACCCCCACAGTCCCCGATCGAGGGGCTCGAACTCCATTATACACAGGGACTGGTCTCACTGCGAGACCCCCACAGTCACTGATCGAGGGGCTCGAACTCCATTATACACAGGGACAGGTCTCACTGTGAGACCCCCACAGTCCCTGATCGAGGGGCTCGAACTCCATTATACACAGGGACAGGTCTCACTGCGAGACCCCGACAGTCCCTGATCGAGGGGCTCGATCTACATTGTACACAGGGACAGGTCTCACTGCGAGACCCCCACCCAGTCCCTGATCGAGGGTCTCAAACTCCATTATACACAGGGACAGGTCTCACTGTGAGACCCCCACAGTCCCTGATCAAGGGTCTCGAACTCCATTATACACGGGGATAGGTCTCACTGCGAGACCCCCACACAGTCCCTGATCGACAAATTCTAACTCCGTGTTTTGTTTCTTTCTCTGGTTTCGTCAGGACTGGTCCAGAGATGTGTCATCGTCCAGCGAGACGAGCATGGATTTGGGTTCACAGTCAGCGGAGACACCAAGGTCTTTGTGCAGTCAGTGAAACAAGGTAAGGAGGGGTGGACAGTGGGAGGGGGAGGGAACGTCAGTTCCTGATCCTGGTTTCTGTACCTGCCCTGGGAGTATTTGACGGGACAGTGTAGAGGGAGCTTTACTCTGTATCTAACCCTGGACCTACCCTGGGAGTGTTTGATGGGACAGTGTAGAGGGAGCTTTACTCGGTATCTAACCCTGGACCTACCCAGGGAGTGTTTGACGGGGACAGTGTAGAGGGAGCTTTACTTTGTATCTAACCCATGCTGGACCTGCCCTGCGCGTGTTTGATTGGACAGTGGAGAGTGAGCTTTACTTTGTATCTAGCCCTGTACTTGCCCTGGGAGTGTTTGGTGGGACAGTGTAGAGGGAGCTTTACTCTGTATCTAACCCTGTGCTTGCCCCTGGGAGTGTTTGATGGGACAGTGTAGAGGGAGCTTTACTCTGTACCTAACCCTGTACCTGCCCTGGGAGTGTTTGATGGGACAGTGTAGAGGGAGCTTTACTCTGTATCTAACCCTGTACCTGCCCTGGGAGTGTTTGATGGGACAGTGTAGAGGGAGCTTTGCTCTGTATCTAACCCTGTAACCTGCCCTGGGAGTGTTTGATGGGACAGTGTAGAGGGAGCTTTACTCTGTATCTAACCCTGTACCTGCCCTGGGAGTGTTTGACGGGACAGTGTAGAGGGAGCTTTACTCTGTATCTAACCCTGTACCTGCCCTGGGAGTGTTTGATGGGACAGTGTGGAATGAGCTTTACTCTGTATCTAACCCTGTACCTGCCCTGGGAGTGTTTGATGGGACAGTGTAGAGGGAGCTTTACTCTGTATCGAACCCTGTACCTGCCCTGGGAGTGTTTGATGGGACAGTGTAGAGGGAGCTTTACTCTGTATCTAACCCTGTACCTGCCCTGGGAGTGTTTGATGGGACAGTGTAGAGGGAGCTTTACTCTGTATCTAACCCTGTACCTGCCCTGGGAGTGTTTGATGGGACAGTGTGGAGTGAGCTTTACTCTGTATCTAACCCTGCACCTGCCCTGGGAGTGTTTGATGGGACAGTGTAGAGGGAGCTTTACTCTGTATCTAACCCTGTACCTGCCCTGGGAGTGTTTGATGGGACAGTGTGGAGTGAGCTTTACTCTGTATCTAACCCTGCACCTGCCCTGGGAGTGTTTGATGGGACAGTGTAGAGGGAGCTTTACTCTGTATCTAACCCTTTCTGTTTCTATCCCCTCAGGAGGAGCAGCGATGCGTGCTGGTGTGCAGAAAGGAGACCGCATTATTAAGGTGACAGTTGCTGGCTCTAGATTGACCGTCTTTAGCTCTCTCTGATCTCGATGACAGGCTTGTATTTCTGTTCTTTCTCTCCGCAGGTGAACGGGACTCTGGTTACAAACTCGAACCATCTGGATGTTGTCCGGCTGATCAAGTGTACGTATCTACAAAATGTCTTCCCTCCCCTCCCCTCCCCTCCCCCTGAAAGTTGCAGACCGTTTGTCACCTCGGCGTCCCGTTTGACCCTGAGTCGAGCGTCCGATCGCATCTCCTCTCCATCAGCAAGACCGCCGACTCCCACCTCCGTAACGTCGCCCGTGTCCGCCCCTGCCTCAGCTCATCTGCTGCTCCCGACCCCGCTATTCCAATGCTCTCCTGGCCGACTCTCCCGTCTTCCGCCCTCCGTAAACTTCAGCTCATGCAAAACCCTGCTGCCCCGTGTCCGAACTCGCACCAAGTCCCGTTCTCCCCTCGCCCGCTGTGCTCGCTGACCGACATTGGCTCCCGGTCCGGCAACGCCTTCACCCTCGTGTTCAAATCCCCTCCGTGGCGCTCGCCCCTCCCTATCCCTGTAATCTCCTCCAGCCCCTCCGACCCTCCCAGATCTCTGCGCTCCTCTAATTCTTGCCTCTTGCGCGTTCCCCCGAGTTCCATCGCTCCGCCATTGGCGGCCGTGCCTTCAGCTGCCTCGGCCCTGAGCTCTGGAATTCCCTCCCTAAACCTCTCTGCCTCTCTCTCCTCCTTTAAAACCAGCCTTAAAACCTACCTCTGTGACCGACCCGCCCTAATATGGCTCAATGTCAAACTTCTATGAAGCGCCTTGGGACGTTTTACTACGTTAAAGGCGCTATATAAATACAAGTTGTTGCCTTTGTTGCTGACTCTCACTGGGGTACAGGTCCCCCCTAACCCCCGAAGGTGTGGATTCAGTATTACTCTGAAATGTCAGCCTGGGTTATGGGGCTCAAGTCTCTGGAGTGGGGGCTCGAACCCACGACCTTCTGACTCACAGGTGAGAGAGAGTGCTCGCAACTGAGCCACTGCTATTTAGAAAACACGGAGCCACCAAGAATTGATGAAAGACTTGGGAAAATTAAGGCCTTTTTTACCCCGTGAGAAATAGGAGCCAGGAGTAGGCCATTCGGCCCCTCGAGCCTGCTCCGCCGTTCAATCAGATCAATGGCTGATCTTCCACCTCAACTCCATTTTCCCGCCCGATCCCCATATCCCTCGATTCCCCTCGAGTCCAAAAATCTATCCATCTCAGCCTTGAATACCCTCAACAACTGAGCATCCACAGCCCTCTGGGGGAGAGAGAATTCCAAAGATTCACCACCCTCTGAGTGAAGAAATTCCTCCTCATCTCAGTCTTAAATGGCCGACCCCTTATCCTGAGACTATGCCCCCTGGTTCGAGACTCTCCAGCCCGGGGGAAAACATCGTCTCAGCATCGACCCTGTCAAACCCCCTCAGAATCTTCTGTGTTTCGATGAGATCACCTCTCATTCTTCTAAACTCCAGAGAGTATGGGCCCATTCTACTCAATCTCTCCTCATAGGACAACCCTCTCATCCCAGGAATCTAGTGAACCTTTGTTGCACTCCCTCTAAGGCAGGTCTACCCTTCCTTAGGTAAGGAGATCAGAACTGTACACAGGACTCCAGGTGTGGTCTCACCAAAGCCCTATATAACTAGTAAGACTTCCTTACTCTTGTACTCCAACCCCTTTGCAATAAAGGCCAACATACCATTTGCCTTCCTAATTGCTTGCTGTACCTGCCTGCTAACTTTCTGCCAACAGCATAGATTATGATTCTATTGGGCCAAGTGCAGGCAATTGGGACTAGCTTAGTGGTATAAACTGGGCGACATGGACATGTTGGGCCGAAGGGCCTGTTTCCATGTTGTAACTTCTATGATTCTATGATTCTATTACGGGGCGGTGTGACGGGAGGTGTGTAAAATTCTGGCTCGATAGAAGCAGGCGAGTGGAGTGGGTCAGGAACGAGGGGATCTTAGCTACGAGATGAAATGGGAGCGACTTGGAACAGAGAGCAGGAGAGATTTCTTCACACACAGAGAGTTGCGAAGGATTCGCTCCCAGGAATAGTTGGTTGAGGCAGGATTCGAGTGAATCGGTGGGCGAGGGGGAAAGGGTTTAAAGGACTGTTTGAGCAGGGTCGGTACATGTGGATAACAACTTGCATTTATATAGCGCCCTTAACGTAGTAAGACGTCCCAAGGCGCTTCACAGGAGCGTAAATCAGACTGAGGCACATAATATCACAGGAACAGGAGTAGGCCATTCAGCCCCTCTCCTGCCTGCTCCGCCATTTGATAAGATCATGGCTGATCTGTGATCGAACTCCATATACCTGCCTTTGGCCCATATCCATTAATACCTTTGGTTGCCAAAAAGCTATCGATCTCACATTTAAATTTAGCAATTGAGCTAGTATCAATTGCCGTTTGCGGAAGAGAGTTCCAAACTTCTACCACCCTTTGTGTGCAGAAATGTTTTCCAATCTCGCTCCCGAAAGGTCTGTCTCTAATTTTTAGACTGTGCCCCCTATTCCGAGAATCCCCAACCAGCGGAAATAGTTTCTCTCTATCCACCCTATCTGTTCCCCTTAATATCTTATAAACTTCGATCAGATCACCCCTTAACCTTCGAAACTCCAGAGAATACAACCCCAATTTGTGTAATCTCTCCTCGTAACTTAACCCTTGAAGTCCGGGTATCATTCTAGTAAACCTACGCTGCACTCCCTCCAAGGCCAATATGTCCTTCCGAAGGTGCGGTGCCCAGAACTGCTCACAGTACTCCAGGTGCGGTCTAACCAGGGTTTTGTATGGCTGCAGCATAACTCCTGCCCCCTTGTACTCTCGTCCTCTAGGTATAAAGGCCAGCATTCCATCAGCCTTATTGATTATTTTCTGCACCTGTTCATGACACTTCAATGATCTGTGTACCTGAACCCCTTAGTCCCTTTGGACATCCACTGTTTTTAACTTTTTTACCATTTAGAAAGTACCCTGTTCTATCCTTTTTTGATCCAAAATGGATGACCTCACATTTGTCTACATTGAATTCCATTTGCCACAGTTTTGCCCATTCACCTAATCTATCAATATCCCTTTGTAATTTTATGTTTTATCCACACTGCTCACAATGCCACCAATCTATGTGTCATCGGCAAACTTAGATATGAGACTTTCTATGCATTCATCCAAGTCGTTAATAAATATTGTGAATAATTGAGGCCCCAAGACAGATCCCTGCGGGACTCCACTCGTCACATCCTGCCAATGTGAGTACCTACCCATTATCCCTACTCTCTGTCGTCTTTCGCTCAGCCAGCTTCCGAACCAAGTCCGTACTTTTCCCTCGGTTCCATGGGCTTCTCTTAACTAACAGTCTCTTACGTGTGACCTTATCAAATGCCTTCTGGAAGTCCATATAAATAACATCCATTGACATTCCCCTGTCAACTACTTTAGTCACCTCTTCAAAAAATTCAATCAGGTTTGTCAGGCACGACCTACCTTTCACAAATCCATGCTGGCTCTCTCTGATTAACTGAAAATTCTCGAGGTGTTCAGTCACCCTATCCTTAATTATAGACTCCAGCATTTTCCCCACAACAGATGTTAGGCTAACTGGTCTATAATTCCGTGGTTTCCCACTCTCTCCTTTCTTAAAAAGCGGAGTGACATGTGCAATTTTCCAATCTGGAGGGACAGTTCCTGAATCTGGAGAACTTTGAAAGATTATAGTTCGGGCATCTGCAATGTGCTCACCTACTTCCTTTAAAACCCTGGGATGGAAACCATCTGGTCCTGGGGATTTGTCACTCTTTAGTGCTATTATTTTCTTCATTACTGTTGCTTTACTTATGTTAATTTTATCAAGTCCCTGTCCCCGATTCAATATTAGTTTTCTGGGGATTTCCGGCATGCTTTCCTCTTTTTCTCCTGTAAATACTGACACAAAGTAATCGTTCAACATGTCCGCCATTTCCCCATTGTCAATGACAATATCCCCACTTTCAGTTTTTAAGGGGCCAACACTGCTCCTGACCACCCTCTTTTTCCTAATATAACTATAAAAGTTCTTCGTATTTGGTTTTGATATCCCTTGCAAGTTTCTTTTCATACTCTCTTTTTGTAGCCCTTACTATCTGTTTTGTGACCCTTTGTTGATCTTTGTATCTTTCCCATTCGCCAGGATCTGTGCCATTTTTTGCCTTTTTGTATGCCCTATCCTTATGTCTTAGACTGTCCCTTACCTCTTTAGTTGTCCATGGCTGTTTTTTTTGGCAAGTAGAGTTCTTGCCCCTCAGGGGTATAAACCGATTCTGTATCACGTTAAATGTTTCTTTAAACATTTCCCACTGATCATCAGTCGTTTTACCCATTAACAGATTTGCCCAGTTTACTGTGGACAGTCTCTGTCTCATCCCATTGAAGTCGGCCTTACCCAAGTCTAGAATCTTAGCAGCTGATTCACTTTTTTCCCTTTCAAACACTACATTGAGTCAGCCCATCACGCCTCTTTGAAAGAGCTCTCCAATTAGTCCCACTCCCCCCTGCTCTTACCTCCATAGTCCTGAAAATTTTCCCCCTTCGAGTATTTCCCCAATTCCCCCTTTTGAAAGTTATTATTGAATCTGCCTCCACCTCCCTTTCAGGCAGCGAATTCCAGATCAGAACGACTCGCTGTGTAAAATAATGTTTCCCCATCTCCCCCTCTGGCTCTTCTCCCGTTCACCTTAAATCCGTGTCCTCTGGTCCCCGACCCTCCTGCCCACTGGGAATCAGTTTCTCCTTATTTACTCTCTCAAAACCCTTCCTGATCTCGATCGCCTCGATCAAATCTCCCCGCGACCGTCTCTGTTCCGAGGAGAACAACCCCAGCTTCTCCAGTCTCTCCCCGTAACTGAGGTCCCTCATCCCTGGAACCATTCTAGTAAATCTCTTCTGCACCCTCTCTGAGGCCGTCACATCTTTCCCCCAAAGTGCGGTGCCCAGAATTGGACACAATACTCCAGCTGAGACCTAACCTTTTATAAAGGTTCATCATGTCTTCCTTGCTTTTGGACTCGATGCCTCTATTTATAACGCCCAGGATCCTGTATGCTTTTTTAACCACTTTCTCAACCTGATTTGTGTACCTACACCCCCAGGTCTCTCTGTTCCTGCACCCCCTTCAAAATTGTACCCTTTAGTTTATATTGCCTCTCCTCGTTCTTCCCACTGAAATGTATCATGTGAGCAGACATTAGGACAGGTGACCAAAAGAGGTAGGTTGGAAGGAAGAGAGAGAAGCAAAGAGGTTTAGGGAGGGAACTCCAGAGCTTAGGGCCCAGGCAGCTGAAGGCACGGCCGCCAATGGTGGAGCGACGGAAATCGGGGGATGGGCAAGAGGCCAGAATTGGAGGAGCGCAGAGATCTGGGCGGGTTGAAGGAGGGTTACAGAGATCTGGGAGGGGCTGGAGGAGGGTTACAGAGATCTGGGAGGGTCAGAGGGTCTGGAGGATGTTACAGAGATCTGGGAGGGTTACAGAGATCTGGGAGGGTCGGGGGAGGGTTACAGAGATCTGGAAGGGTCGGGGGAGGGTTACAGAGATCTGGGAGGGTGGGAGGAGGGTTACAGAGATCTGGGAGGGTCGGGGGAGGGTTACAGAGATCTGGGAGGGTCGGGGGAGGGTTACAGAGATCTGGGAGGGTCGGAGGGGCTGGAGGAGGGTTACAGAGATCTGGGAGGGTCGGAGGAGGGTTACAGAGATCTGGGAGGGTCGGAGGAGGGTTACAGAGATCTGGGAGGGTCGGAGGGGCTGGAGGAGGTTACAGAGATCTGGGAGGGTCGGAGGGGCTGGAGGAGGTTACAGAGATCTGGGAGGGTCGGAGGGGCTGGAGGAGGTTACAGAGATCTGAGAGGGTCTGAGGGGCTGGAGGAGGTTACAGAGATCTGGGAGGGTCGGAGGAGGGTTACAGAGATCTGGGAGGGTCGGAGGAGGGTTACAGAGATCTGGGAGGGTCGGAGGAGGGTTACAGAGATCTGGGAGGGTCGGAGGGGCTGGAGGAGGGTTATAGAGATCTGGGAGGGTCGGAGGAGGGTTACAGAGATCTGGGAGGGTCGGAGGAGGGTTACAGAGATCTGGGAGGGTCGGAGGAGGGTTACAGAGATCTGGGAGGGTCGGAGGAGGGTTACAGAGATCTGGGAGGGTCGGAGGAGGGTTACAGAGATCTGGGAGGGTCGGAGGAGGGTTACAGAGATCTGGGAGGGTCGGAGGAGGGTTACAGAGATCTGGGAGGGTCGGAGGGGCTGGAGGAGGTTACAGAGATCTGAGAGGGTCTGAGGGGCTGGAGGAGGTTACAGAGATCTGGGAGGGTCGGAGGAGGGTTACAGCGATCTGGGAGTGTCGGAGGGGCTGGAGGAGGTTATAGAGATCTGAGAGGGTCGGAGGGGCTGGAGGAGGTTACAGAGATCTGGGAGGGTCGGAGGGGCTGGAGGAGGTTACAGAGATCTGGGAGGGTCGGAGGGGCTGGAGGAGGGTTGCAGAGATCTGGGAGGGTCGGAGGGTCTGGAGGAGGTTACAGAGATCTGGAAGGGTCGGAGGGGCTGGAGGAGGTTACAGAGATCTGGGAGGGTCGGAGGGGCTGGAGGAGGGTTACAGTGATATGGGAGGGTCACAGTGATATGGGAGGGTCGGAGGGGCTGGAGGAGGGTTACAGAGATCTGGGAGGGTCGGAGGGTCTGGAGGAGGTTACAGAGATCTGGGAGGATCGGAGGGGCTGGAGGAGGTTACAGAGATCTGGGAGGGGTTGGAGGGGCTGGAGGAGGTTGCAGAGATCTGGGAGGGTCGGAGGGGCTGGAGGAGGTTACAGAGATCTGGGAGGGTCGGAGGGGCTGGAGGAGGTTACAGAGATCTGGGAGGGTCGGAGGGTCTGGAGGAGGTTACAGAGATCTGGGAGGATCGGAGGGGCTGGAGGAGGTTACAGAGATCTGGGAGGGTCGGAGGGGCTGGAGGAGGTTACAGAGATCTGGGAGGGTCAGAGGGGCTGGAGGAGGTTACAGAGATCTGGGAGGGGTTGGAGGAGGGTTACAGAGATCTGGGAGGGTCGGAGGGGCTGGAGGAGGTTACGGAGATCTGGGAGGGTCGGAGGGGCTGGAGGAGGTTACGGAGATCTGGGAGGGTCGGAGGGGTTGGAGGAGGTTACAGAGATCTGGGAGGGTCGGAGGGGTTGGAGGAGGTTACAGAGATCTGGGAGGGTCGGAGGGGCTGGAGGAGGGTTACAGAGATCTGGGAGGGTCGGAGGGTCTGGAGGAGGTTACAGAGATCTGGGAGGGTCGGAGGGGCTGGAGGAGGTGACAGAGATCTGGGAGGGTCGGAGGGTCTGGAGGAGGGTTACAGAGATCTGGGAGGGTCGGAGGGTCTGGAGGAGGGTTACAGAGATCTGGGAGGGTCGGAGGGGCTGGAGGAGGTTACAGAGATCTGGGAGGGTCGGAGGGGCTGGAGGAGGTTGCAGAGATCTGGGAGGGTCGGAGGGGCTGGAGGAGGGTTACAGAGATCTGGGAGGGTCGGAGGGGCTGGAGGAGGGTTACAGAGATCTGGGAGGGTCGGAGGGGTTGGAGGAGGTTACAGAGATCTGGGAGGGTCGGAGGGGCTGGAGGAGGTTACAGAGATCTGGGAGGGTCGGAGGGGCTGGAGGAGGTTACAGAGATCTGGGAGGGTCGGAGGGGCTGGAGGAGGTTACTGAGATCTGGGAGGGTCGGAGGGGCTGGAGGAGGGTTACAGAGATCTGGGAGGGTCGGAGGGGCTGGAGGAGGGTTACAGAGATCTGGGAGGGTCGGAGGGGTTGGAGGAGGTTACAGAGATCTGGGAGGGTCGGAGGGGTTGGAGGAGGTTACAGAGATCTGGGAGGGTCGGAGGGGCTGGAGGAGGGTTACAGAGATCTGGGAGGGTCGGAGGGGCTGGAGGAGGTTACAGAGATCTGGGAGGGTCGGAGGGGCTGGAGGAGGTTACAGAGATCTGGGAGGGTCGGAGGGGCTGGAGGAGGTTACAGAGATCTGGGAGGGTCGGAGGGGCTGGAGGAGGTTACAGAGATCTGGGAGGGTCGGAGGGGCTGGAGGAGGGTTACAGAGATCTGGGAGGGTCGGAGGGGCTGGAGGAGGGTTACAGAGATCTGGGAGGGTCGGAGGGGCTGGAGGAGGTTACAGAGATCTGGGAGGGTCGGAGGGTCTGGTGGAGGTTGCAGAGATCTGGGAGGGTCGGAGGGGCTGGAGGAGGGTTACAGAGATCTGGGAGGGTCGGAGGGGCTGGAGGAGGTGACAGAGATCTGGGAAGGTCGGAGGGGCTGGAGGAGGGTTACAGAGATCTGGGAGGGTCGGAGGGGCTGGAGGAGGTTACAGAGATCTGGGAAGGTCGGAGGGGCTGGAGGAGGGTTACAGAGATCTGGGAGGGTCGGAGGGGCTGGAGGAGGTTACAGAGATCTGGGAGGGTCGGAGGGTCTGGAGGGGGTTACAGAGATCTGGGAGGGTCGGAGGGGCTGGAGGAGGTTACAGAGATCTGGGAGGGTCGGAGGGTCTGGAGGAGGTTACAGAGATCTGGGAGGGGCTGGAGGAGGTTACAGAGATCTGGGAGGGTCGGAGGGTCTGGAGGAGGTTACAGAGATCTGGGAGGGTCGGAGGGGCTGGAGGAGGTTACAGAGATCTGGGAGGGTCGGAGGGGCTGGAGGAGGTTACAGAGATCTGGGAGGGTCGGAGGGGCTGGAGGAGGGTTACAGAGATCTGGGAGGGTCGGAGGGGCTGGAGGAGGTTACAGAGATCTGGGAGGGTCGGAGGGGCTGGCGGAGGTTACAGAGATCTGGGAGGGTCGGAGGGGCTGGAGGAGGTTACAGAGATCTGGGAGGGTCGGAGGGGCTGGAGGAGGGTTACAGAGATCTGGGAGGGTCGGAGGGGCTGGAGGAGGTTACATAGATCTGGGAGGGTCGGAGGGGCTGGAGGAGGTTACAGAGATCTGGGAGGGTCGGAGGGGCTGGAGGAGGTTACAGAGATCTGAGAGGTTCGGAGGGGCTGGAGGAGGTGACAGAGATCTGGGAGGGTCGGAGGGGCTGGAGGAGGTTACAGAGATCTGAGAGGGTCGGAGGGGCTGGAGGAGGTGACAGAGATCTGAGAGGGTTGGAGGGGCTGGAGGAGGGTTACAGAGATCTGGGAGGGTCGGAGGGGTTGGAGGAGGTTACAGAGATCTGGGAGGGTCGGAGGGGCTGGAGGAGGTTGCAGAGATCTGGGAGGGTCGGAGGGGCTGGAGGAGGTTACAGAGATCTGGGAGGGTCGGAGGGGCTGGAGGAGGGTTACAGAGATCTGGGAGGGTCGGAGGGGCTGGAGGAGGTTACATAGATCTGGGAGGGTCGGAGGGGCTGGAGGAGGTTACAGAGATCTGGGAGGGTCGGAGGGGCTGGAGGAGGTTACAGAGATCTGAGAGGTTCGGAGGGGCTGGAGGAGGTTACAGAGATCTGGGAGGGTCGGAGGGGCTGGAGGAGGTTACAGAGATCTGGGAGGGTCGGAGGGGCTGGAGGAGGTTACAGAGATCTGGGAGGGTCGGAGGGGCTGGAGGAGGTTACAGAGATCTGGGAGGGTCGGAGGGTCTGGAGGAGGTTACAGAGATCTGGGAGGGTCGGAGGGTCTGGAGGAGGTTACAGAGATCTGGGAGGGTCGGAGGGGCTGGAGGAGGTTGCAGAGATCTGGGAGGGTCGGAGGGGCTGGAGGAGGTTACAGAGATCTGGGAGGGTCGGAGGGGCTGGAGGAGGGTTACAGAGATCTGGGAGGGTCGGAGGGGCTGGAGGAGGTTACAGAGATCTGGGAGGGTCGGAGGGGCTGGAGGAGGTTACAGAGATCTGGGAGGGTCGGAGGGGCTGGAGGAGGTTACAGAGATCTGGGAGGGTCGGAGGGTCTGGAGGAGGTTACAGAGATCTGGGAGGGTCGGAGGGTCTGGAGGAGGTTACAGAGATCTGGGAGGGTCGGAGGGGCTGGAGGAGGTTACAGAGATCTGGGAGGGTCGGAGGGGCTGGAGGAGGTTGCAGAGATCTGGGAGGGTCGGAGGGGCTGGAGGAGGGTTACAGAGATCTGGGAGGGCCCATGGAGCGATTTGAACAGAAGGGTGAGAATTTTAAAATGGAGGCATCAACTCGGCCTGTATTCCCTCGAGTGTAGAAGATTAAGGGGTGATCTAATCGAGCGATTGAAGATGATTAAAGGATTTGATGGGGTGGAGATAGAGAGAAACTTTTTCCTCTGGTGGGGGGAGTCCAGAACAAGGGGGGCAGGACCTTAAAATTAGAGCCAGGCCGTTCAGGGGTGATGTCAGGAAACATTTCTTCACACAAAGGGGAGTGGAAATCTGGAACTCTCTTCCCTCCCCCCCCTCAAAAAGCTATTGAGGCCGGGGGTCAATTGGAAATGTGAAAGCAGAGATTGATTGATTTTTGTTGGGTAAGGGTATTCAGGGTTCTGGAAATAAGGCTGGTAAATGGAGTTAAGATACAGATCAGCCCATGAGCTAATAACGGAACAGGCTCGAGGGGCTGAATGGCCTCCTCCTGTTCCTGTGCAACAGGCTCGAGGGGGCTGAATGGGCCTCCTCCTGTTCCTGTGTAACAGGCTCGAGGGGGCTGAATGGGCCTCCTCCTGTTCTTGTGCAACAGGCTCGAGGGGCTGAATGGCCTCCTCCAGTCCCAATGAGGCATTGCTGGACCAGCAAGCACAGGGAACGATGGGTGAACGGGAATTGGTGCGAGTTGGGGTGCAGGGTGAGAGATTTGATCAGCTCTTTTTGCTCGGGTGGAGTGCAAACGTTGACGGGCCGAACGGCCTCCTTTTGTGCTGTTGAATTCTGAGATTCTACGCTCACGAGGTGTCGTGTAACGTGACAATTGAGATCTTGCTGGCGATTTGCAATGTGTGACTATATTCGCTCTCCCTCTCTGCAGCCGGAGCCTATGTTGCCCTCACATTACTTGGACCACCTCCGAATTCTCCCAGCATTGCTCCAGCTACGTTCGAAGCTGGGGCTGGGGGCTCGCCCTGGAATTCCCAGATCCCTCCACCACCGTCCGTCCCGCCACCCCCGACACCAGTCTTCTACTCCTCTGCCGTAATCACCGGACCCAAGCTGCTACCGGTAAGGAACGCCCATTGTGTCAAGATAGTCCTTTCACCCCCCTGGGACCTGGGGAACAATTGCATCCCTTGTGGGGGGGAACCTCCTGTCACTGTGTGTCAGACACTGACCTATCACAGTTTGATGGGACAGTGTAGAGGGAGCTTTACTCTGTATCTAACCCTGTACCTGCCCTGGGAGTGTTTGATGGGACAGTGTAGAGGGAGCTTTACTCTGTATCTAACCCTGTACCTGACCCTGGGAGTGTTTGATGGGACAGTGTAGAGGGAGCTTTACTCTGTATCTAACCCTGTACCTGACCCTGGGAGTGTTTGATGGGACAGTGTAGAGGGAGCTTTACTCTGTATCTAACCCTGTACCTGCCCTGGGAGTGTTTGATGGGACAGTGTAGAGGGAGCTTTACTCTGTATCTAACCCTGTACCTGTCCTGGGAGTGTTTGATGGGACAGTGTAGAGGGAGCTTTACTCTGTATCTAACCCTGTACCTGCCCTGGGAGTGTTTGATGGGACAGTGTAGAGGGAGCTTTACTCTGTATCTAACCCTGTACCTGTCCTGGGAGTGTTTGATGGGAGAGTGTAGAGGGAGCTTTACTCTGTATCTAACCCTGTACCTGCCCTGGGAGTGTTTGATGGGACAGTGTGGAGGGAGCTTTACTCTGTATCTAACCCTGTACCTGACCCTGGGAGTGTTTGATGGGACAGTGTGGAGGGAGCGTTACTCTGTATCTAACACTGTATCTGCCCTGGGAGTGTTTGATGGGACAGTGCAGAGGGAGCTTTACTCTGTATCTAACCCTGTACCTGCCCTGGGAGTGTTTGATGGGACGGTGTCGAGGGAGCTTTACTCTGTATCTAACACTATATCTGCCCTGGGAGTGTTTGTTGGGACAGTGCAGAGGGAGCTTTACTGTATATCTAACCCTGTCCCTGCTCTGGGAGTGTTTGATGCGACAGTGTAGAGGGAGCTTTACTGTATATCTAACCCTGTCCCTGCCCTGGGAGTGTTTGATGGGACAGTGTCGAGGGAGCTTTACTCTGTATCTAACCCTGTACCTGCCCTGGGAGTGTTTGATGGGACAGTGCAGAGGGAGCTTTACTCTGTATCTAACCCAGTACCTGCCCTGGGAGTGTTTGACGGGACAGTGTCGAGGGAGCTTTACTCTGTATCTAACCCTGTACCTGGGGAGTGTTTGATGGGACAGTGTAGAGTGAGCTTTACTCTGTACCTAACCTGTGCTGTACCTGCCCTGGGAGTGTTTGATGGGACAGTGTCGAGGGAACCTTACTCTGTATCTAACCCTGTACCTGGGGAGTGTTTGATGGGACAGTGTTGGGGGAGCTTTACTTGTTTACATTTCTTTTGCAGGATCGGAATGCTCTGCATGATCACGCCAATCAAATCCTTCGGAACATGTTGAAGCAGGAAGAGGAAGAGCTGCAGGTATCAGGAAAAGGGAGGCGGACTGTCTGTCTGTCTGTCTCTCGCTCTATCTCTCGCTCGCTCTCTCGCTCTCACCTCTCTGTCTCTCGCTCTCATCCCTCCCTCTCTCTGTCTCTCGCTCTCATCCCTCCCTCTCTCTGTCTCTCGTTCTCATCCCTCCCTCTCTCTGTCTCTCACTCTCACCTCTCGCTCGTTCTCTCTCTCTCTCGCTCGCTCTGTCTCTCTCTCACTCGGTCTCTCTCTCACTCGCTCTCTCTCTCACTCGCTCTGTCTCTCTCTCTCTCTCTCTCTCTCTCTCTCTCTTACTCTCTCTCTCTCTTACTCTCTCTCTCTCTTACTCTCTCTCTCTCTCTCTTACTCTCTCTCTCTCTCTCACGTCTGTTGCTTCTCACCGCAGTATTTATGCGAGGAATACAATCAGCACCCGTCTCCAATGCTGCTGGATAAAAAACAGGGAGCAGAGCGACGAGCCTCGCAATTAAGGAACAAGCTGCAGCCAGATTCCCCGGTGAGAATTACTGACTATCTCCACTGGTGTTAATCCCTCTCCCTCACACTGTCACTCAGTAACCCCTCTCCCCCAGCGCCCTGTGTTACTGACTGTATCTCCACTGGTGTTAATCCCTCTCCCTCACACTGTCACTCAGTAACCCCTCTCCCCCAGCGCCCTGTGTTACTGACTGTATCTCTACTGGTGTTAATCCCTCTCCCTCACACTGTCACTCAGTAACCCCTCTCCCCCCAGCGCCCTGTGTTACTGACTGTATCTCTACTGGTGTTAATCCCTCCCCCTCACACTGTCACTCAGTATCCCCTCTCCCCCAGCGCCCTGAGTTACTGACTGTATCTCTACTGGTGTTAATCCCTCTCCCTCACACTGTCACTCAGTAACCCCTCTCCCCCCAGCGCCCTGTGTTACTGACTGTATCTCTACTGATGTTAATCCCTCTCCCTCACACTGTCTCTCAGTAACCCCTCTCCCCCCAGCGCCCTGTGTTACTGACTGTATCTCTGCTGATGTTAATTCCTCTCCCTCACACTGTCTCTCAGTAACCCCTCTCCCCCAGCGCCCTGTGTTACTGACTGTATCTCTGCTGATGTTAATCCCTCTCCCTCACACTGTCTCTCAGTAACCCCTCTCCCCCCAGCGCCCTGTGTTACTGACTGTATCTCTGCTGATGTTAATCCCTCTCCCTCACACTGTCACTCAGTAACCCCTCTCCCCCCAGCGCCCTGTGTTACTGACTGTATCTCTACTGATGTTAATCCCTCTCCCTCACACTGTCACTCAGTAACCCCTCTCCCCCCAGCGCCCTGTGTTACTGACTGTATCTCTACTGATGTTAATCCCTCTCCCTCACACTGTCACTCAGTAACCCCTCTCCCCCCAGTGCCCTGTGTTACTGACTGTGTCTCTACTGATGTTAATCCCTCTCCCTCACACTGTCACTCAGTAACCCCTCTCCCCCAGCGCCCTGTGTTACTGACTGTATCTCTGCTGATGTTAATCCCTCTCCCTCACACTGTCTCTCAGTAACCCCTCTCCCCCCAGCGCCCTGTGTTACTGACTGTATCTCTGCTGATGTTAATCCCTCTCCCTCACACTGTCACTCAGTAACCCCTCTCCCCCCAGCGCCCTGTGTTACTGACTGTATCTCTACTGATGTTAATCCCTCTCCCTCACACTGTCACTCAGTAACCCCTCTCCCCCCAGCGCCCTGTGTTACTGACTGTATCTCTACTGATGTTAATCCCTCTCCCTCACACTGTCTCTCAGTAACCCCTCTCCCCCCAGCGCCCTGTGTTACTGACTGTATCTCTGCTGATGTTAATCCCTCTCCCTCACACTGTCTCTCAGTAACCCCTCTCCCCCAGCGCCCTGTGTTACTGACTGTATCTCTGCTGATGTTAATCCCTCTCCCTCACACTGTCTCTCAGTAACCCCTCTCCCCCCAGCGCCCTGTGTTACTGACTGTATCTCTGCTGATGTTAATCCCTCTCCCTCACACTGTCTCTCAGTAACCCCTCTCCCCCAGCGCCCTGTGTTACTGACTGTATCTCTACTGATGTTAATCCCTCTCCCTCACACTGTCACTCAGTAACCCCTCTCCCCCCAGCGCCCTGCGTTACTGACTGTATCTCTACTGATGTTAATCCCTCTCCCTCACACTGTCACTCAGTAACCCCTCTCCCCCCAGCGCCCTGTGTTACTGACTGTATCTCTACTGATGTTAATCCCTCTCCCTCACACTGTCACTCAGTAACCCCTCTCCCCCCAGTGCCCTGTGTTACTGACTGTGTCTCTACTGATGTTAATCCCTCTCCCTCACACTGTCACTCAGTAACCCCTCTCCCCCCAGCGCCCTGTGTTACTGACTGTATCTCTACTGATGTTAATCCCTCTCCCTCACACTGTCACTCAGTAACCCCTCTCCCCCCAGCGCCCTGTGTTACTGACTGTATCTCTACTGATGTTAATCCCTCTCCCTCACACTGTCACTCAGTAACCCCTCTCCCCCCAGTGCCGTGTTACTGACTGTATCTCTACTGATGTTAATCCCTCTCCCTCACACTGTCACTCAGTAACCCCTCTCCCCCCAGTGCCCTGTGTTACTGACTGTGTCTCTACTGATGTTAATCCCTCTCCCTCACACTGTCACTCATTAACCCCTCTCCCCCCAGCGCCCTGTGTTACTGACTGTATCTCTACTGATGTTAATCCCTCTCCCTCACACTGTCACTCAGTAACCTCTCTCCCCCAGCGCCCTGTGTTACTGACTGTATCTCTGCTGATGTTAATCCCTCTCCCTCACACTGTCTCTCAGTAACCCCTCTCCCCCCAGCGCCCTGTGTTACTGACTGTATCTCTACTGATGTTAATCCCTCTCCCTCACACTGTCACTCAGTAACCCCTCTCCCCCCAGCGCCCTGTGTTACTGACTGTATCTCTACTGATGTTAATCCCTCTCCCTCACACTGTCTCTCAGTAACCCCTCTCCCCCAGCGCCCTGTGTTATTGACTCTATCTCTACTGAAGTTAATCCTTCTCCCTCACACTGTCTCTCAGTATCCCCTCTCCCCCCAGCGCCCTGTGTTATTGACTCTATCTCTACTGATGTTAACCCCTCTCCCTCACACTGTCACTCAGTATCCCCTCTCCCCCCAGCGCCCTGTGTATCTCCTGATGTTAATCCATGTTTTTCGATCGTGTCTGTTGATGACAGTGAGATTTGTATTTGCTGTTCATTTGACGTTCTCCATTTGGGAATCTGTCGTTAACTCGCTGCCTCTCCTCCCTTCCCAGGACACCTCAAGCCCAGTGAGGCCTCGATCTGACTCCCGCTCCGGATATTTTGAGAACATTGAAGGTAACACCCGAAAATCTTTAGTCGTCATCTGCTCCTCTTGCCATCTCTTCTTGTCGGCCCTTCCGCTGTGTCCAATTCGTCGTGTATTTGTCCACTGTCTTCGGTTCCAGCCACAAACTCCGTCCCTCTCCCCGGTCACTGTCTGACGGTGAACCAGACTGTTCGCAACCTCTCCCTCCGATTTCACCCTGAGCTCAGCTCCTGACCCCGTCATCCGATCCATCGCCCACACCGTCTACTTCCACCTCCGTAAGATCGCCCGTCTCCGCCCCCCGCCTCAGCTCGTCTGCTGCTGAAACCCTCGTCCGTTACCTCCGCACGCGACTGTTTCCAACGCTGTCCCACCTTGCAGGCTCGGTAACCATCAGCTCACCCAAAACTCTGTGCCCCCCCACCCCCGCCCTGCCGTCTCCAAATCCCATTCACCCGTCAGCCCCTGTTATCGCTGGACCGACATTGGCTCCCAGTCTGGGAACACCTCCATTTTAAAATTCTCGATCCTTGTTTTCAAATCCCCTCCATGGCCCCTCGCCCCATAAGAGCATAAGAAATAGGAGCAGGAGTCGGCCAATCGGCCCCTCGAGCCTGCTCCGCCATTCAATAAGATCATGGCTGATCTGATCCGAACCTCAAATCTAAATTCATGTCCAATTTCCTGCCCGCTCCCCGTAACCCCTAATTCCCTTTACTTCGAGGAAACTGTCTATTTCCGTTTTAAATTTATTTAATGATGTAGCCCCCACCTCCCTATCTCTGTAATCTCCTCCGACCCTCCCAGATCGCTGTAACCTCCTCCAGCCCTTCCGACCCTCCCAGATCTCTGTAACCTCCTCCAGCCCCTCCGACCCTCCCAGATCTCTGTAACCTCCGCCAGCCCCTCCGACCCTCCCAGATCTCTGTAACCTCCTCCAGCCCTTCCGACCCTCCCAGATCTCTGTAACCTCCTCCAGCCCCTCCGACCCTCCCAGATCTCTGTAACCTCCGCCAGCCCCTCCGACCCTCCCAGATCTCTGTAACCTCCTCCAGCCCCTCCAACCCTCCCAGATCTCTGTAACCTCCTCCAGCCCCTCCGACCCTCCCAGATTTCTGTAACCTCCTCCAGCCCCTCCGACCCTCCCAGATCTCTGTAACCTCCTCCAGCCCTTCCGACCCTCCCAGATCTCTGCAACCTCCTCCAGCCCCTCCGACCCTCCCAGATCTCTGCAACCTCCTCCAGCCCCTCCAACCCTCCCAGATCTCTGTAACCCTCCTCCAGCCCCTCCGACCCTCCCAGATCTCTGTAACCTCCTCCAGCCCCTCCGACCCTCCCACATCTCTGTAAGCTCCTCCAAACCTTCCAACCCTCCCAGATCTCTGTAACCTCCTCCAGCCCCTCCGACCCTCCCAAATCTCTGTAACCTCCTCCAACCCTCCCGGATCTCTGTAACCTCCTCCAGCCCCTACAACCCTCCCAGATTTCTGTCACCTCCTCCAACCCTCCCAGATCTCTGCCCTCCTCCAATTCTGGCCTCTTGTCCATCCCCCCCGATTCCCATCGCTCCACCATTGGCGGCCGTGCCTTCAGCTGCCTGGGACCTCTGAGCTCTGGAATTCCCTCCCTCAACCTCTCCGCCTCTGTCTCTCCTCCTTTAAGATGCTCCTTAAAACCTCCCTCTTTGACCGAGCCTTTGGTCGCCTGTCCAAATATCTCCTTGTGTGGCTCGGGGTCAAATTTTACACAGAATCACATCAAGTTTACGGCACAGAAACAGGCCATTCGGCCCAACTGGTCTATGTTGGTGTTTATGCTCCACACGAGCCTCCTCCATCTCCCCCCATCACCATATCCTTCTATTCCTTTCTCTCTCATGTGTTTATTGAGCTTCCCCCTTAAATCCATCTCCGCTATTCCCCTCAACTACTCCTTCTGGTAGCGAGTTCGACCTTCTCACCACTCTCTGGGTAAAGAAGTTTCTCCTGAATTCCCGGTTGGATTTATTAGTGACTATCTTATATTTATGGCCCCTGGTTCTGGTCTCCCCCGACAAATGGAAATATCTTCTCTACGTCTACCCTATCGAACCCTTTTCATAATCTTGAAGATCTCCATCAGGTCACCCCTCAGTCTTTTTTCTAGAGAAAAGACCCCCAGTCTGTTCAGCCTTTCCTGATTGTTATAACCTCTCAGTTCTGGTATCATCTATGCCCCCTCGTTATAGACTCCCCTACCTTTGGGTATATTCTTTTCCCAAAGGTAGGGGAGTCTATAACGAGGGGGCATAGATTTAAGGTGAGAGGGGAGAGATACAAAAGGGTCCAGAGGGGCAATTTTTTCACTCAAAGGGTGGTGAGTGTCTGGAACGAGCTGCCAGAGGCAGTAGTAGAGGTGGGTACAATTTTGTCTTTTAAAAAGCATTTGGACAGTTACATGGGTAAGATGGGTATAGAGGGATATGGGCCAAGTGCAGGCAATTGGGACTAGCTTAGTGGTTTCAACTGGGCGACATGGACATGTTGGGCCGAAGGGCCTGTTTCCATGTTGTGAACTTCTATGATTCTATGAATCTTTTTTGCACTTTCTCCAGTGCCTCTATATCCTTTTTATAATATGGAGATCAGAACTGTGCACAGTGCTCCCAGTGTGGTCTAACCAAGGTACATGGAGACCAGAACTGTGCACAGTGCTCCGAGTGTGGTCTGACCAAGGTATATGGGGACCAGAACTGTGCACAGTGCTCCAAGTGTGGTCTAACCCAGGTATATGGAGACCAGAACTGTGCACAGTGCTCCGAGTGTGGTCTAACCCAGGTATGTGGAGACCAGAACTGTGCACAGTGCTCCGAGTGTGGTCTAACCCAGGTATGTGGAGACCAGAACTGTGCACAGTGCTCCAAGTGTGGTCTAACCCAGGTATATGGAGACCAGAACTGTGCACAGTGCTCCGAGTGTGGTCTAACCCAGGTATATGGAGACCAGAACTGTGCACAGTATCCAAGTGTGGTCTAACCCAGGTATATGGAGACCAGAACTGTGCACAGTGCTCCAAGTGTGGTCTAACCCAGGTATATGGAGACCAGAACTGTGCACAGTGCTCCAAGTGTGGTCTAACCCAGGTATATGGAGACCAGAACTATGCACAGTGCTCCGAGTGTGGTCTAACCCAGGTATATGGAGACCAGAACTGTGCACAGTGCTCCAAGTGTGGTCTGACCAAGGTATATGGGGACCAGAACTGTGCACAGTGCTCCGAGTGTGGTCTAACCCAGGTATATGGAGACCAGAACTGTGCACAGTGCTCCGAGTGTGGTATAACCCAGGTATATGGAGACCAGAACTGTGCACAGTGCTCCGAGTGTGGTATAACCAAGGTATATGGGGACCAGAACTGTGCACAGTGCTCCGAGTGTGGTCTAACCCAGGTTCTGTACAAGTTTAACATAACTTCTCTGCTTTTCAATTCTACCCCTCTCGAAATGAGCCCCAGTGTTTGATTTGCCCTTGTTTTAATGGCCTTATTAACCTGCGTCTCTACTTTTAGTGATTTGTGTATCTGTACCCCCAGATCCCTCTGCTCCTCTCCCCCATTCAGACTCTCATTATCCTCTCAGTACGTGGCCTCCTTATTCTTCCCACCAAAATGCACCACCTCACACTCATTTCCAGTGAGATTCATTTGCCAATTACACGCCCATTCTGTAAGTTCGTAAATGTTTGATAATCGCTGCTGTGAATGCGCTTTATAAATGCAGTTTTGTTTTTGTTGTCTGATGTACCTCTTGCCCTTCGACAGGGAGAATGTCATTCGATTCTCAGGAGGCGGAGAGCGCGCTGCTGTCTTCTTCGGGTGAGGTAAGGGACCCTTTTTTTTGGGGTTGGGGGGGCCAGATCGGGGAGCGGCAGGAGACATGGCTGATCTGATTTTTTCACCTCAACTCAACTCCACTTTCCCGCCTTTTCCCCGCATCCTTTGACTCCCTCGCTGATCAAACATTTGTCGAACTCAGCCCTGAATGTATTCAGTGACTCAGCCTCCACAGCTTTTTGGGGTGAAGAATTCCAAAGATTCACGACCCTCTGGGAGAAGAAATTCCTCCTCGTTTCTGTCTTAAACGGGCGACCCCTTATTCTGAGACCATGCCGCTCGAAAATAATCAATAAGGCTAATGGAATGCTGGCCTTTCTATCTAGAGGACTGGAGTACAGGGGGGGCAGAAGTTATGCTGCAGCTATACAAAACCCTGGTTAGACCGCACCTGGAGTAATGAGAGCAGTTCTGGGCACCGCACCTTCGGAAGGACATATTGGCCTTGGAGGGAGTGCAGCGTAGGTTTACTGGAATGATACCCGGACTTTAAGGGTGAAGACTATGCCCCCTGGTTCTAGATTCCCCCATGAGGGGTAACATCCTCTGAGCCATATAGACAAGGCGATTTAGACAAGTTGAGTGAGTTGGCAAATACATGGCAGATGCAGTATAACGTGGATAAATGTGAAGTTATCCACTTCGGAAGGAAAAACAGAAAGGCAGAGTATCATTTAAATGGTGATAGAGTGGGGAATGTTGATGTACAAAGGGGACCTGGGTGTCCTTGTACACCAGTCACTGAAAGCAAACATGCAGGTGCAGCAAGCAGTGAGGAAGGCAAATGGTGTGTTGGCCTTCATTGCAAGAGGATTTGAGTACAGGAGCAAGGATGTCTTACTGCAGTTATACAGGGCCTTGGTGAGACCACACCTGGAGTAATGTGTGCAGTTTTGGTCTCCTTATCTGAGGAAGAATATACTTGCCATGGAGGGAGTGGCAGCGAAGGTTCACCAGACTGATCCCTGGGATGGCAGGTCTATCGTATGAGGAGAGATTGGGTGGACTCATAGGAACAGGAGTAGGCCATTCAGCCCCTCGAGCCTGCTCCACCATTTGATAAGATCATGGCTGATCTGTGATCCAGCTCCATATACCTGCCTTTGGCCCATATCCATTAATACCTTTGGTTGCCAAAAAGCTATTGATCTCAGATTTAAATTTAGCAATTGAGCTGGTATCAATTGCCGTTTGCGGAAGAGAGTTCCAAACTTCGACCACCCTTTGTGTGTAGAAATGTTTTCTAATCTCGCTCCTGAAAGGTCTGGCTCTAATTTTTAGACTGTGCCCCCTACTCCTAGAATCCCCAACCAGCGGAAATAGTTTCTCTCTATCCACCCTATCCGTTCCCCTTAATATCTTATAAACTTCGATCAGATCACCCCTTAACCTTCGAAACTCCAGAGAATACAACCCCAATTTGTGTAATCTCTCCTCGTAACTTAACCCTTGAAGTCCGGGTATCATTCTGGTTAACCTACGCTGCACTCCCTCCAAAGCCAATATGTCCTTCCGAAGGTGCGGTGCCCAGAACTGCTCACAGTGCTCCAGGTGCGGTCTAACCAGGGTTTTGTTTGGCTGCAGCATAACTCCTGCCCCCTTGTACTCTCGTCCTCTCGATATAAAGGCGAGCGTTCCATCAGCCTTATTGATTATTTTCTGCACCAGACTCGGCCTGAATTCACTCGAGTTCAGAAGAATGAGAGGGGATCTCATTGAAACGTATAAAATTCTGACAGGGCTGGACAGACTGGATGCAGGGAGGATGTTTCTCCTGGCTGCGGCGGGGGGGGGCGGGGAGTCCAGAACAGTCTCAGGATACGGGGTAGGACATTTAGGACTGAGATGAGGAGAAATTTCTTCACTCAGAGGGTGGTGAACCTGTGGAATTCTCTACCACAGAAGGCTGTGGAGGCCAAGTCACTGAATATATTTAAGAAGGAGCTGGATAGATTTCTGGACACAAAAGGCATCAAGGGGTATGGGGAGAGAGCGGGAATATGGTATTGAGATAGAGGATCAGCCATGATCATGTTGAATGGCGGAGCAGGCTCGAAGGGCCGACTCCTGCTCCTATTTTCTATATTTCTATAATATTAATAATTCTTGGTCCATGCGATCTCCTGGACTTGTTTCGATTGCCTGAGAGTTGGGGGGGGGGGTCGCAGAGTTGATTCCCAGGGTACTTTATCCCCGTTGTGGAATCTGACAGCACAGAAGGAGGCCATTCTGCCCATCGTGCCTGTGCTGGCCCTTTGAAGGAGCTCTCCAATTGGCCCCACTCCCCCCCCCCCCGCCCGCCCCCCGCCCCTGCTCTTACTCCCCGCCCCTGCTCTTACCCCCCGCCCCTGCTCTTACCCCCCGCCCCTGCTCTTACCCCCATCGTCCTGTAAATTTTCCCCCTTCGAGTATTTCCCCAATTCCCCCTTTTGAAAGTTATTATTGAATCTGCCTCCACCTCCCTTTCAGGCAGTGAATTCCAGATCAGAACGACTCGCTGTGTAAAATAATCTCTCCCCATCTCCCCCCTCTGTCTCTTGTCCCGTTCCCCTTAA
>NW_027139412.1:52966-70466 GCF_035084215.1 Heptranchias perlo
TGAGAGAGAGAGAGCGACAGGGAGAGAGAGAGAGAGAGAGACAGGGAGAGAGAGAGAGAGAGCGACAGGAGAGAGAGAGAGAGAGAGAGAGCGACAGGGAGGAGAGAGAGAGAGAGAGAGAGGGAGGGAGAGAGAGAGAGCGACAGGGAGAGAGAGAGAGAGAGGCGACAGGGAGGGAGAGAGAGAGAGAGAGAGCGGACAGGGAGAGAGAGAGAGAGAGAGCGGGAGGGAGAGAGAGAGAGGCGACAGGGAGAGAGAGAGAGAGAGCGACAGGGAGAGAGAGAGAGAGAGAGCGACAGGGAGAGAGAGAGAGAGAGAGCGACAGGGAGGTGGAGAGAGAGAGGAGCGGACAGGGAGAGAGAGAGAGAGAGGCGACAGGGAGAGAGATAGAGAGAGAGAGCGACAGGGAGGGAGAGAGAGAGAGCGACAGGGAGAGAGAGAGAGAGAGAGAGGCGACAGGGAGGGAGAGAGAGAGAGGCGACAGGGAGAGAGAGAGAGAGAGGACAGGGAGGGAGAGAGAGAGAGGGACAGGGAGAGAGAGAGAGAGAGAGCGACAGGGAGGGAGAGAGAGAGAGCGACAGGGAGAGAGAGGGAGAGCGACAGGGAGGGAGAGAGAGAGAGAGAGCGACAGGGAGAGAGAGAGAGAGAGAGCGACAGGGAGGGAGAGAGAGAGAGCGAAAGGGAGGGAGAGAGAGAGAGAGTGACAGGGAGGGAGAGAGCGACAGGGAGGGAGAGAGAGAGAGAGAGGCGACAGGGAGGGAGAGAGAGAGAGAGGCGACAGGGAGGGAGAGAGAGAGAGAGGGACAGGGAGAGAGAGAGAGAGAGGACAGGGAGGGAGAGAGAGAGAGAGGGACAGGGAGAGAGAGAGAGAGAGCGACAGGGAGGGAGAGAGAGAGAGAGCGACAGGGAGGGAGAGAGAGAGAGCGAAAGGGAGGGAGAGAGAGAGAGAGTGACAGGGAGGGAGAGAGCGACAGGGAGGGAGAGAGAGAGAGAGAGCGACAGGGAGGGAGAGAGAGAGAGAGCGACAGGGAGGGAGAGAGAGAGAGCGAAAGGGAGGGAGAGAGAGAGAGAGTGACAGGGAGGGAGAGAGCGACAGGGAGGGAGAGAGAGAGAGAGAGCGACAGGGAGGGAGAGAGAGAGAGAGCGACAGGGAGGGAGAGAGCGACAGGGAGGGAGAGAGAGAGAGAGCGACAGGGAGGGAGAGAGAGAGAGGGACAGGGAGGGAGAGAGAGAGAGAGCGACAGGGAGGGGAGAGAGAGAGAGGGACAGGGAGGGAGAGAGAGAGAGAGAGCGACAGGGAGGGAGAGAGAGAGAGGGACAGGGAGGGAGAGAGAGAGAGGGACAGGGAGGGGAGAGAGAGAGAGGACAGGGAGAGAGAGAGAGAGAGCGACAGGGAGGGAGAGAGAGAGAGAGACAGGGAGGGAGAGAGAGAGAGGGACAGGGAGGGAGGAGAGAGAGAGGGACAGGGAGGGAGAGAGAGAGAGCGACAGGGAGGGAGAGAGAGCGACGGAGGGAGAGAGAGAGCGACAGGGAGGGAGGGACAGGGAGGGAGGAGAGAGAGAGAGCGAGAGAGGGACAGGGAGGGAGAGAGCGAGAGAGAGAGACAAAGATCGAGGGATCGAGAGAGAAAGGGAGAGAGAGAGAGGGAGATAATTACCCTCGCCTTTCCCCTCCACTCCGGTCCGACTCCTCTCCCTCTCTCCAGCTCCTCCCTCCTGACCCCGGGCGAGCTCCAAACTTTGTTTGTTCGTGAACGCCCTCGAAACGTCCTCTCTCTCTCTCTCGCCCTCTCTCTCGTTCCAGCTCTCTCTCTCTCTCTCTCGCCCTCTCTCTCGTTCCAGCTCTCTCTCTCTCTCTCTCTCGCCCTCTCTCTCGTTCCAGCTCTCTCTCTCTCTCTCGCCCTCTCTCTCGTTCCAGCTCTCTCTCTCTCTCTCTCTCGCCCTCTCTCTCGTTCCAGCTCTCTCTCTCTCTCTCTCGCCCTCTCTCTCGTTCCAGCTCTCTCTCTCTCTCTCTCTCTCTCGTTCCAGCTCTCTCTCTCTCTCTCTCTCTCGTTCCAGCTCTCTCTCTCTCTCTCTCTCTCGTTCCAGCTCTCTCTCTCTCTCTCTCTCTCGTTCCAGCTCTCTCTCCCTCCCACTCTCTATCCCTCCCTCTCCCTCTTCCCCCTCCCTCCTCCCTCCCCCGAAACTCGAGAGGCGGCGGGGGTGGGGGTGTGCGGTGGGGGGGGGGCAGTGAATTTTCCTCTGGCTCTTCCTGCTCAAAGGGGAACCGAGGGAGGAGAGGCCATTTAAGGTTGCGCCACCCAAAATACCTCTTAAAGGCGTGACGCCTTTTCCGGCCTGGTTCGGGCGGAGCGGGGTCGGGGGAGGGGCGAGGGGGAGGGGGGAGAGGGGATGAGGAGGGCGAGGGGGAGGGGGGGAGAGGGGGAAGGGGGAGGGGGTGGAGATGAGGGGGAGGGAGGAAGGTTTCGCTTTAAAGGTAATGTTCCAAGTCCCGGCCACTTCAAAAGATCGAAACTATCTCTTAAAGGCAATGTTTAGTGTCGCCACACTCCACTCCACTCCCACTCCACTCCACTCCCACTCCAGTCCAACTCCACTCCACTCCACTCAACTCCACTCCAGTCCCACTCCACTCCACTCCACTCAACTCCCACTCCACTCCACTCAACTCCACTCCAGTCCAACTCCACTCCCACTCCACTCCCACTCCCACTCCAGTCCGACTCGACTCGACTCCAGTCCCACTCCACTCCACTCCAGTCCCACTCCACTCCAGTCCCACTCCACTCCACTCCAGTCCAACTCCACTCCACTCCACTCCAGTCCCAACTCCACTCCAGTCCCACTCCACTCCAGTCCCACTCCACTCCACTCCACTCCAGTCCCACTCCACTCCACTCCAGTCCCACTCCACTCCAGTCCCACTCCACACCAGTCCAACTCCACTCCACTCCACTCCAGTCCCACTCCAAACCACTCCAGTCCAACTCCACTCCACTCCACTCCACTCCAGTCCCACTCCACTCCACTCCACTCCACTCCAGTCCCACTCCACTCCACTCCCACTCCAGTCCAACTCCACTCCACTCCACTCCACTCCACTCCCACTCCAGTCCAACTCCACTCCACTCCAGTCCCACTCCACTCCACTCCAGTCCCACTCCAACTCCACTCCACTCCCCACTCCAGTCCAACTCCACTCCACTCCACTCCACTCCCACTCCAGTCCCACTCCAGTCCAACTCCACTCCACTCCACTCCAGTCCAACTCCACTCCACTCCACTCCCACTCCAGTCCAACCTCCACTCCACTCCACTCTCACTCCAGTCCAACTCCACTCCACTCCACTCCACTCCAGTCCAACTCCACTCACTCCCACTCCAGTCCCCACTCCACTCCACTCCAGTCCAACTACACTCCACTCCATTCCATTCCAGTCCCACTCCACTCTGGTCCCACTCCACTCCACTCCAGTCCCACTCCATTCTGGTCCCACTCCACTCCAGTCCCACTCCAATCCTACTCCAACTCGACTCGACTCGACTCGACTCCAGTCCCACTCCACTCCACTCCACTCCAGTCCCACTCCACTCCACTCCCAGTCCCCACTCCACTCCACTCCACTCCACTCCACTCCACTCCAGTCCCCTCCACTCCAGTCCCACTCCACTCCACTCCGGATCCACTCCACTCCACTCCACTCCAGTCCCACTCCACTCCACTCCACTCCACTCCAGTCCCCACTCCACTCCACTCCACTCCACTCCAGTCCCACTCCACTCCAGTCCCACTCCCCCTCCAGTCCCACTCCACTCCACTCCGGATCCACTCCACTCCACTCCAGTCCCACTCCACTCCAGTCCCACTCCACTCCACTCCGGATCCACTCCACTCCACTCCAGTCCCACTCCACTCCACTCCACTCCACTCCAGTCCCACTCACTCCACTCCACTCCAGTCCCACTCCAGTCCCACTCCACTCGACTCCACTCCACTCCAGTCCCACTCCACTCCACTCCACTCCAGTCCCACTCCACTCCAGTCCCCACTCCACTCCACTCCGGATCCACTCCACTCCACTCCAGTCCCACTCCACTCCACTCCAATCCTACTCCGACTCGACTCGACTCGACTCCAGTCCCACTCCACTCCACTCCACTCCACTCCACTCCCACTCCACTCCACTCCATTCCAGTCCCACTCCAGTCCCACTCCACTCCACTCCACTCACTCCAGTCCCACTCCGCTCCACTCCACTCCACTCCAGTCCCACTCCACTCCACTCCGGATCCACTCCACTCCACTCCACTCCAGTCCACTCCACTCCAGTCCCACTCCACTCCAGTCCCACTCCACTCCAGTCCCACTCCACTCCAGTCCCACTCCACTCCACTCCACTCCGGATCCACTCCACTCCACTCCAGTCCCACTCCACTCCAGTCCCACTCCACTCCAGTCCCACTCCACTCCACTCCAGTCCCACTCCACTCCAGTCCCACTCCACTCCACTCCACTCCGGTTCCACTCCACTCCACTCCGGTTCCACTCCACTCCAGTCCCACTCCACTCCACTCCACTCCAGTCCCACTCCACTCCAGTCCACTCCACTCCGGTTCCACTCCAGTTCCACTCCACTCCAGTCCCACTCCAGTCCCACTCCACTCCACTCCAGTCCCACTCCACTCCACTCCCAGTCCCACTCCGACTCCGACTCGACTCAACTCGACTCCACTCCACTCCCACTCCACTCCAGTCCCACTCCACTCCAGTCCCACTCCACTCCAGTCCCACTCCAGTCCCACTCCACTCCACTCCACTCCACTCCACTCGACTCAGTCCCACTCCACTCCACTCCACTCCACTCCACTCCACTCCAGTCCCACTCCAGCTCCCACTCCACTCCACTCCACTCCACTCCAGTCCCACTCCACTCCACTCCACTCCACTCCACTCCACTCCAGTCCCACTCCACTCCACTCCGGATCCACTCCACTCCACTCCAGTCCCACTCCACTCCAGTCCCACTCCACTCCAGTCCCACTCCACTCCAGTCCCACTCCACTCCACGTCCAGTCCCACTCCACTCCAGTCCCACTCCACTCCAGTCCCACTCCACTCCAGTCCCACTCCACTCCAGTCCCACTCCACTCCAGTCACCACTCCGGTTCCACTCCACTCCACTCCGGTTCCACTCCACTCCAGTCCCACTCCACTCCACTCCAGTCCCACTCCACTCCACTCCACTCCACTCCACTCCGGTTCCACTCCACTCCACTCCACTCCAGTCCCACTCCACTCCACTCCACTCCACTCCAGTCCCACTCCACTCCACTCCACTCCACTCCGGATCCACTCCACTCCACTCCACTCCAGGTCCCACTCCACTCCAGTCCCACTCCACTCCAGTCCCACTCCACTCCAGTCCCACTCCACTCACTCCACTCGGTCCACTCCACTCCACTCCGGTTCCACTCCACTCCACTCCGGTTCCACTCCACTCCACTCCACTCCACTCCACTCCAGTCCCACTCCACTCCAGTCCCACTCCACTCCAGTCCCACTCCACTCCCCTCCAGTCCCACTCCCCTCCAGTCCCACTCCCCTCCAGTCCCACTCCCCTCCAGTCCCACTCCACTCCAGTCCCCTCCACTATAGTCCACTCCACTCCACTCCACTCCACTCCACTCCACTCCAGTCCCACTCCACTCCAGTCCCACTCCACTCCCCTCCAGTCCCACTCCCCTCCAGTCCCACTCCCCTCCAGTCCCACTCCCCTCCAGTCCCACTCCCCTCCAGTCCCACTCCCCTCCAGTCCCACTCCCCTCCAGTCCCACTCCACTCCAGTCACACTCCACTCCAGTCCCACTCCACTCCACCTCCACTCCACTCCAGTCCCACTCCACTCCAGTCCCACTCCACTCCACTCCAGTCCCCACTCCACTCCAGTCCCACTCCACTCCAGTCCCACTCCACTCCAGTCCCCTCCACTATAGTCCCCTCCACTCCACTCCACTCCAATTCCACTCCAGTCCACTCCACTCCAGTCACACTCCACTCCAGTCCCACTCCACTCCACTCCAGTCCCACTCCACCTCCAGTCCCATTCCACTCCAGTCCCACTCCACTCCAGTCCCACTCCACTCCAGTCCACTCCACTATAGTCCCCTCCACTCCACTCCACTCCAGTCCCACTCCACTCCAGTCCCACTCCACTCCAGTCCCACTCCACTCCAGTCCCACTCCACTCCACTCCACTCCGGTTCCACTCCACTCCACTCCGGTTCCACTCCACTCCACTCCACTCCACTCCACTCCACTCCACTCCACTCCAGTCCCACTCCACTCCAGTCCCACTCCACTCCAGTCCCACTCCACTCCACTCCATTCCAGTCCCACTCCACTCCACTCCACTCTGGTCCCACTCCACTCTGGTCCCACTCCACTCCAGTCCCACTCCACTCCACTCCAGTCCCACTCCACTCCACTCCACTCCAATCCTACTCCAACTCGACTCGACTCGACTCGACTCCAGTCCCACTCCACTCCACTCCACTCCAGTCCCACTCCACTCCACTCCAGTCCCACTCCACTCCACTCCACTCCACTCCACTCCACTCCAGTCCCACTCCACTCCACTCCAGTCCCACTCCACTCCAGTCCCCCTCCACTCCAGTCCCACTCCACTCCACTCCGGATCCACTCCACTCCACTCCACTCCAGTCCCACTCCACTCCACTCCACTCCAGTCCCACTCCACTCCACTCCACTCCACTCCACTCCAGTCCCACTCCACTCCAGTCCCACTCCACTCCAGTCCCCCTCCACTCCAGTCCCACTCCACTCCACTCCGGATCCACTCCACTCCACTCCAGTCCCACTCCACTCCAGTCCCACTCCACTCCACTCCGGATCCACTCCACTCCACTCCAGTCCCACTCCACTCCACTCCACTCCAGTCCCACTCCACTCCACTCCACTCCAGTCCCACTCCAGTCCCACTCCACTCGACTCCACTCCACTCCAGTCCCACTCCACTCCACTCCACTCCAGTCCCACTCCACTCCAGTCCCACTCCACTCCACTCCGGATCCACTCCACTCCACTCCAGTCCCACTCCACTACACTCCAATCCTACTCCGACTCGACTCGACTCGACTCGACTCCAGTCCCACTCCACTCCACTCCACTCCACTCCACTCCCACTCCACTCCACTCCATTCCAGTCCCACTCCAGTCCCACTCCACTCCACTCCACTCCAGTCCCACTCCACTCCACTCCACTCCACTCCAGTCCCACTCCACTCCACTCCGGATCCACTCCACTTCACTCCACTCCAGTCCCACTCCACTCCAGTCCCACTCCACTCCAGTCCCACTCCACTCCAGTCCCACTCCACTCCACTCCACTCCGGATCCACTCCACTCCACTCCAGTCCCACTCCACTCCAGTCCCACTCCACTCCAGTCCCACTCCACTCCAGTCCCACTCCACTCCACTCCAGTCCCACTCCACTCCAGTCCCACTCCACTCCACTCCACTCCGGTTCCACTCCACTCCACTCCAGTCCCACTCCACTCCACTCCACTCCACTCCGGTTCCACTCCAGTTCCACTCCACTCCAGTCCCACTCCAGTCCCACTCCACTCCACTCCAGTCCCACTCCACTCCACTCCAGTCCCACTCCGACTCGACTCGACTCAACTCGACTCCACTCCACTCCCACTCCACTCCAGTCCCACTCCACTCCAGTCCCACTCCACTCCAGTCCCACTCCACTCCAGTTCCACTCCACTCCAGTCCCACTCCAGTCCCACTCCACTCCACTCCACTCCACTCGACTCCAGTCCCACTCCACTCCACTCCACTCCACTCCACTCCACTCCACTCCAGTCCCACTCCAGCCCCACTCCACTCCACTCCACTCCACTCCAGTCCCACTCCACTCCACTCCACTCCACTCCAGTCCCACTCCACTCCACTCCGGATCCACTCCACTCCACTCCAGTCCCACTCCACTCCAGTCCCACTCCACTCCAGTCCCACTCCACTCCAGTCCCACTCCACTCCACTCCAGTCCCACTCCACTCCAGTCCCACTCCACTCCAGTCCCACTCCACTCCAGTCCCACTCCACTCCAGTCCCACTCCACTCCAGTCCCACTCCGGTTCCACTCCACTCCACTCCGGTTCCACTCCACTCCAGTCCCACTCCACTCCACTCCAGTCCCACTCCACTCCACTCCACTCCACTCCACTCCGGTTCCACTCCACTCCACTCCACTCCAGTCCCACTCCACTCCACTCCACTCCACTCCAGTCCCACTCCACTCCACTCCACTCCACTCCGGATCCACTCCACTCCACTCCACTCCAGTCCCACTCCACTCCAGTCCCACTCCACTCCAGTCCCACTCTACTCCAGTCCCACTCCACTCCACTCCACTCCGGTTCCACTCCACTCCACTCCGGTTCCACTCCACTCCACTCCACTCCACTCCACTCCACTCCACTCCAGTCCCACTCCACTCCAGTCCCACTCCACTCCAGTCCCACTCCACTCCCCTCCAGTCCCACTCCCCTCCAGTCCCACTCCCCTCCAGTCTCACTCCCCTCCAGTCCCACTCCACTCCAGTCCCCTCCACTATAGTCCACTCCACTCCACTCCACTGCACTCCACTCCAGTCCCACTCCACTCCAGTCCCACTCCACTCCCCTCCAGTCCCACTCCCCTCCAGTCCCACTCCCCTCCAGTCCCACTCCCCTCCAGTCCCACTCCCCTCCAGTCCCACTCCCCTCCAGTCCCACTCCCCTCCAGTCCCACTCCCCTCCAGTCCCACTCCACTCCAGTCACACTCCACTCCAGTCCCACTCCACTCCACTCCACTCCACTCCAGTCCCACTCCACTCCAGTCCCACTCCACTCCACTCCAGTCCCACTCCACTCCAGTCCCACTCCACTCCAGTCCCACTCCACTCCAGTCCCCTCCACTATAGTCCCCTCCACTCCACTCCACTCCAATTCCACTCCAGTCCCACTCCACTCCAGTCACACTCCACTCCAGTCCCACTCCACTCCACTCCAGTCCCACTCCACTCCAGTCCCACTCCACTCCAGTCCCACTCCACTCCAGTCCCCTCCACTATAGTCCCCTCCACTCCACTCCACTCCAGTCCCACTCCACTCCAGTCCCACTCCACTCCAGTCCCACTCCACTCCAGTCCCACTCCACTCCAGTCCCACTCCACTCCACTCCACTCCGGTTCCACTCCACTCCACTCCGGTTCCACTCCACTCCACTCCGGTTCCACTCCACTCCACTCCACTCCACTCCACTCCAGTCCCACTCCACTCCAGTCCCACTCCACTCCAGTCCCACTCCACTCCACTCCACTCCAGTCCCACTCCACTCCATTCCATTCCGGTCCCACTCCACTCCACTCCACTCTGGTCCCACTCCACTCTGGTCCCACTCCACTCCAGTCCCACTCCACTCCACTCCAGTCCCACTCCACTCCACTCCACTCCAATCCTACTCCAACTCCACTCGACTCGACTCCAGTCCCACTCCACTCCAGTCCCACTCCACTCCACTCCACTCCAGTCCCACTCCACTCCAGTCCCACTCCACTCCACTCCACTCCGGTTCCACTCCACTCCACTCCACTCCACTCCACTCCAGTCCCACTCCACTCCAGTCCCACTCCACTCCACTCCACTCCAGTCCCACTCCACTCCACTCCACTCCGGTTCCACTCCACTCCACTCCAGTCCCACTCCACTCCAGTCCCACTCCACTCCAGTCCCACTCCACTCCAGTCCCACTCCACTCCAGTCCCACTCCACTCCAGTCCCACTCCACTCCACTCCAGTCCCACTCCACTCCACTCCAGTCCCACTCCACTCCAGTCCAACTCCACTCCACTCCGCCCCAGTCCAACTCCACTCCAGTCCAACTCCACTCCAGTCCCACTCCACTCCAGTCCCACTCCACTCCAGTCCCACTCCACTCCAGTCCCACTCCACTCCAGTCCCACTCCACTCCAATTCCACTCCACTCCACTCCAGTCCCACTCCACTCCAGTCCAACTCCACTCCACTCCGCCCCAGTCCCACTCCACTCCAGTCCCACTCCACTCCAGTCCCACTCCACTCCAGTCCCACTCCCCTCCAGTCCCACTCCCCTCCAGTCCCACTCCCCTCCAGTCCCACTCCACTCCAGTCCCACTCCACTCCAGTCCCACTCCACTCCAGTCCCACTCCACTCCAGTCCCACTCCACTCCAGTCCCACTCCACTCCAGTCCCACTCCGGTTCCACTCCACTCCACTCCGGTTCCACTCCACTCCAGTCCCACTCCACTCCACTCCACTCCAGTCCCACTCCACTCCACTCCACTCCACTCCACTCCGGTTCCACTCCACTCCACTCCACTCCAGTCCCACTCCACTCCACTCCACTCCAGTCCCACTCCACTCCACTCCACTCCACTCCGGATCCACTCCACTCCACTCCACTCCAGTCCCACTCCACTCCACTCCACTCCGGTTCCACTCCACTCCACTCCGGTTCCACTCCACTCCACTCCACTCCACTCCACTCCACTCCACTCCAGTCCCACTCCACTCCAGTCCCACTCCACTCCAGTCCCACTCCACTCCCCTCCAGTCCCACTCCCCTCCAGTCCCACTCCCCTCCAGTCTCACTCCCCTCCAGTCCCACTCCACTCCAGTCCCCTCCACTATAGTCCACTCCACTCCACTCCACTGCACTCCACTCCAGTCCCACTCCACTCCAGTCCCACTCCACTCCCCTCCAGTCCCACTCCCCTCCAGTCCCACTCCCCTCCAGTCCCACTCCCCTCCAGTCCCACTCCCCTCCAGTCCCACTCTCCTCCAGTCCCACTCTCCTCCAGTCCCACTCCACTCCAGTCACACTCCACTCCAGTCCCACTCCACTCCACTCCACTCCACTCCAGTCCCACTCCACTCCAGTCCCACTCCACTCCACTCCAGTCCCACTCCACTCCAGTCCCACTCCACTCCAGTCCCACTCCACTCCAGTCCCCTCCACTATAGTCCCCTCCACTCCACTCCACTCCAATTCCACTCCAGTCCCACTCCACTCCAGTCACACTCCACTCCAGTCCCACTCCACTCCACTCCAGTCCCACTCCACTCCAGTCCCACTCCACTCCAGTCCCACTCCACTCCAGTCCCCTCCACTATAGTCCCCTCCACTCCACTCCACTCCAGTCCCACTCCACTCCAGTCCCACTCCACTCCAGTCCCACTCCACTCCAGTCCCACTCCACTCCACTCCACTCCGGTTCCACTCCACTCCACTCCGGTTCCACTCCACTCCACTCCACTCCACTCCACTCCAGTCCCACTCCACTCCAGTCCCACTCCACTCCAGTCCCACTCCACTCCAGTCCCACTCCACTCCACTCCACTCCAGTCCCACTCCACTCCATTCCATTCCAGTCCCACTCCACTCCACTCCACTCTGGTCCCACTCCACTCTGGTCCCACTCCACTCCAGTCCCACTCCACTCCACTCCAGTCCCACTCCACTCCACTCCACTCCAATCCTACTCCAACTCCACTCGACTCGACTCCAGTCCCACTCCACTCCAGTCCCACTCCACTCCACTCCACTCCAGTCCCCCTCCACTCCAGTCCCCCTCCACTCCAGTCCCACTCCACTCCAGTCCCACTCCACTCCAGTCCCACTCCACTCCACTCCACTCCGGTTCCACTCCACTCCACTCCGGTTCCACTCCACTCCACTCCAGTCCCACTCCACTCCAGTCCCACTCCACTCCAGTCCCACTCCACTCCAGTCCCACTCCACTCCACTCCACTCCGGTTCCACTCCACTCCACTCCACTCCACTCCACTCCAGTCCCACTCCACTCCAGTCCCACTCCACTCCACTCCACTTCAGTCCCACTCCACTCCACTCCGGTTCCACTCCACTCCATTCCAGTCCCACTCCACTCCAGTCCCACTCCACTCCAGTCCCACTCCACTCCAGTCCCACTCCACTCCAGTCCCACTCCACTCCAATCCCACTCCACTCCAGTCCCACTCCACTCCAGTCCCACTCCACTCCACTCCAATTCCACTCCACTCCACTCCAGTCCCACTCCACTCCAGTCCAACTCCACTCCACTCCGCCCCAGTCCCACTCCACTCCAGTCCCACTCCACTCCAGTCCCACTCCACTCCAGTCCCACTCCACTCCAGTCCCACTCCACTCCAGTCCCACTCCACTCCAGTCCCACTCCACTCCAATTCCACTCCACTCCACTCCAGTCCCACTCCACTCCAGTCCAACTCCACTCCACTCCGCCCCAGTCCCACTCCACTCCAGTCCCACTCCCCTCCAGTCCCACTCCTCCCCAGTCCCACTCCCCTCCAGTCCCACTCCCCTCCAGTCCCACTCCCCTCCAGTCCCACTCCCCTCCAGTCCCACTCCCCTCCAGTCCCACTCCCCTCCAGTCCCACTCCACTCCAGTCACACTCCACTCCAGTCCCACTCCACTCCACTCCACTCCACTCCAGTCCCACTCCACTCCAGTCCCACTCCACTCCACTCCAATTCCACTCCACTCCAGTCCCACTCCACTCCAGTCCCACTCCACTCCAGTCCCCTCCACTCCACTCCAGTCCCACTCCACTCCAGTCCCCTCCACTCCACTCCAGTCCCACTCCACTCCAGTCCCACTCCACTCCAGTCCCACTCCACTCCAGTCCCCTCCACTATAGTCCCCTCCACTCCACTCCACTCCAGTCACACTCCACTCCAGTCACACTCCACTCCAGTCCCACTCCACTCCAGTCCCACTCCACTCCACTCCACTCCGGTTCCACTCCACTCCACTCCGGTTTCACTCCACTCCACTCCAGTCCCACTCCACTCCAGTCCCACTCCACTCCACTCCAGTCCCACTCCACTCCACTCCACTCCAGTCCCACTCCACTCCACTCCACTCCGGTTCCACTCCACTCCACTCCGGTTCCACTCCACTCCACTCCAGTCCCACTCCACTCCAGTCCCACTCCACTCCACTCCAGTCCCACTCCACTCCACTCCACTCCGGTTCCACTCCACTCCACTCCACTCCAGTCCCACTCCACTCCACTCCACTCCACTCCAGTCCAACTCCACTCCACTCCACTCCACTCCACTCCATTCCAGTCCCACTCCACTCCACTCCACTCCAGTCCCACTCCACTCTGGTCCCACTCCACTCTGGTCCCACTCCACTCCACTCCAGTCCCACTCCACTCCACTCCACTCCAATCCTACTCCAACTCCACTCGACTCGACTCGACTCGACTCCAGTCCCACTCCACTCCACTCCACTCCACCCCACTCCACCCCACTCCACTCCCACTCCACTCCCACTCCACTCCCACTCCACTCCAGTCCCACTCCAGTCCCACTCCACTCCACTCCACTCCAGTCCCCCTCCACTCCAGTCCCACTCCGGTTCCACTCCACTCCACTCCAGTCCCACTCCACTCCACTCCACTCCAGTCCCACTCCACTCCACTCCACTCCACTCCGGTTCCACTCCACTCCATTCCAGTCCCACTCCACTCCAGTCCCACTCCACTCCAGTCCCACTCCACTCCAGTCCCACTCCACTCCAGTCCCACTCCACTCCAGTCCCACTCCACTCCAGTCCCACTCCACTCCAGTCCCCTCCACTCCAGTCCCACTCCACTCCAGTCCCCTCCACTATAGTCCCCTCCACTCCACTCCACTCCACTCCACTCCACTCCAGTCCCACTCCACTCCAGTCCCACTCCACTCCCCTCCAGTCCCAGTCCCCTCCAGTCCCACTCCTCCCCAGTCCCACTCCCCTCCAGTCCCACTCCACTCCAGTCCCACTCCACTCCACTCCACTCCACTCTAGTCCCACTCCACTCCAGTCCCACTCCACTCCACTCCAATTCCACTCCACTCCAGTCCCACTCCACTCCAGTCCCACTCCACTCCAGTCCCACTCCACTCCAGTCCTACTCCACTCCGGATCCACTCCACTCCACTCCAGTCCCACTCCACTCCAGTCCCACTCCACTCCACTCCACTCCGGTTCCACTCCACTCCACTCCGGTTCCACTCCACTCCACTCCACTCCACTCCAGTCCCACTCCACTCCAGTCCCACTCCACTCCACTCCACTCCGGTTCCACTCCACTCCACTCCGGTTCCACTCCACTCCACTCCACTCCACTCCAGTCCCACTCCACTCCAGTCCCACTCCACTCCACTCCACTCCACTCCACTCCGGTTCCACTCCACTCCACTCCAGTCCCACTCCACTCCAGTCCCACTCCACTCCAGTCCCACTCCACTCCAGTCCCACTCCACTCCACTCCACTCCACTCCACTCCACTCCAGTCCCACTCCATTCCAGTCCCACTCCACTCCACTCCCACTCCACTCCAGTCCCACTCCACTCCAGTCCCACTCCACTCCACTCCAATTCCACTCCACTCCACTCCAGTCCCACTCCACTCCAGTCCAACTCCACTCCACTCCGCCCCAGTCCCACTCCACTCCACTCCAATTCCACTCCACTCCACTCCAGTCCAACTCCACTCCACTCCACTCCAGTCCCACTCCACTCCAGTCCCACTCCACTCCACTCCAGTCCCACTCCACTCCAGTCCAACTCCACTCCACTCCGCCCCAGTCCCACTCCACTCCAGTCCCACTCCACTCCAGTCCCCTCCACTATAGTCCACTCCACTCCACTCCACTCCACTCCAGTCCCACTCCTCCCCAGTCCCACTCCCCTCCAGTCCCACTCCCCTCCAGTCCCACTCCACTCCAGTCCCACTCCACTCCAGTCCCACTCCACTCCAGTCCCCTCCACTATAGTCCCCTCCACTCCACTCCACTCCAGTCCCACTCCACTCCAGTCCCACTCCACTCCAGTCCCACTCCACTCCACTCCACTCCAGTCCCACTCCACTCCAGTCCCACTCCACTCCATTCCATTCCAGTCCCACTCCACTCCACTCCACTCTGGTCCCACTCCACTCTGGTCCCACTCCACTCCAGTCCCACTCCACTCCAGTCCCACTCCACTCCACTCCACTCCAATCCTACTCCAACTCCACTCGACTCGACTCCAGTCCCACTCCACTCCAGTCCCACTCCACTCCACTCCACTCCAGTCCCCCTCCACTCCAGTCCCACTCCACTCCAGTCCCACTCCACTCCAGTCCCACTCCACTCCAGTCCCACTCCACTCCACTCCACTCCGGTTCCACTCCACTCCACTCCACTCCACTCCACTCCACTCCAGTACCACTCCACTCCAGTCCCACTCCACTCCACTCCACTCCAGTCCCACTCCACTCCACTCCACTCCACTCCGGTTCCACTCCACTCCATTCCAGTCCCACTCCACTCCAGTCCCACTCCACTCCAGTCCCACTCCACTCCAGTCCCACTCCACTCCAGTCCCACTCCACTCCACTCCAATTCCACTCCACTCCACTCCAGTCCCACTCCACTCCAGTCCAACTCCACTCCACTCCGCCCCAGTCCCACTCCACTCCAGTCCCACTCCACTCCAGTCCCACTCCACTCCAGTCCCACTCCACTCCACTCCAATTCCACTCCACTCCACTCCAGTCCCACTCCCCTCCAGTCCCACTCCCCTCCAGTCCCACTCCCCTCCAGTCCCACTCCACTCCAGTCACACTCCACTCCAGTCCCACTCCACTCCACTCCACTCCACTCCAGTCCCACTCCACTCCAGTCCCACTCCACTCCAGTCCCCTCCACTCCACTCCAGTCCCACTCCACTCCACTCCAGTCCCACTCCACTCCAGTCCCACTCCACTCCAGTCCCCTCCACTATAGTCCCCTCCACTCCACTCCACTCCAGTCACACTCCACTCCAGTCACACTCCACTCCAGTCCCACTCCACTCCAGTTCCACTCCACTCCACTCCACTCCGGTTCCACTCCACTCCACTCCGGTTTCACTCCACTCCACTCCAGTCCCACTCCACTCCAGTCCCACTCCACTCCACTCCAGTCCCACTCCACTCCACTCCACTCCAGTCCCACTCCACTCCACTCCACTCCGGTTCCACTCCACTCCACTCCAGTCACACTCCACTCCAGTCCCACTCCACTCCAGTCCCACTCCACTCCACTCCAGTCCCACTCCACTCCACTCCACTCCGGTTCCACTCCACTCCACTCCACTCCAGTCCCACTCCACTCCACTCCACTCCACTCCAGTCCAACTCCACTCCACTCCACTCCATTCCAGTCCCACTCCACTCCACTCCACTCCAGTCCCACTCCACTCTGGTCCCACTCCACTCTGGTCCCACTCCACTCCACTCCACTCCACTCCACTCCAGTCCCACTCCACTCCACTCCACTCCAATCCTACTCCAACTCCACTCGACTCGACTCGACTCGACTCCAGTCCCACTCCACTCCACTCCACTCCACTCCACCCCACTCCACCCCACTCCACTCCCACTCCACTCCCACTCCACTCCAGTCCCACTCCAGTCCCACTCCACTCCACTCCACTCCAGTCCCCCTCCACTCCAGTCCCACTCCGGTTCCACTCCACTCCACTCCAGTCCCACTCCACTCCACTCCACTCCAGTCCCACTCCACTCCACTCCACTCCACTCTGGTTCCACTCCACTCCATTCCAGTCCCACTCCATTCCAGTCCCACTCCACTCCAGTCCCACTCCACTCCAGTCCCACTCCACTCCAGTCCCACTCCACTCCAGTCCCACTCCACTCCAGTCCCACTCCACTCCAGTCCCACTCCACTCCAGTCCAACTCCACTCCACTCCGCCCCAGTCCCACTCCACTCCAGTCCCACTCCACTCCAGTCCCACTCCACTCCCCTCCAGTCCCACTCCACTCCAGTCCCCTCCACTATAGTCCACTCCACTCCACTCCAGTCCCACTCCACTCCAGTCCCACTCCACTCCCCTCCAGTCCCAGTCCCCTCCAGTCCCACTCCTCCCCAGTCCCACTCCCCTCCAGTCCCACTCCACTCCAGTCCCACTCCACTCCACTCCACTCCACTCCAGTCCCACTCCACTCCAGTCCCACTCCACTCCACTCCAATTCCACTCCACTCCAGTCCCACTCCACTCCAGTCCCACTCCACTCGACTCCAGTATCACTCCACTCCACTCCACTCCAGTCCCACTCCACTCCAGTCCCACTCCACTCCACTCCACTCCACTCCAGTCCCACTCCACTCCAGTCCCACTCCACTCCAGTCCCCTCCACTCCACTCCACTCCAATTCCACTCCAGTCCCACTCCACTCCAGTCACACTCCACTCCAGTCCCACTCCACTCCACTCCAGTCCCACTCCACTCCAGTCCAACTCCACTCCACTCCGCCCCAGTCCCACTCCCCTCCAGTCCCACTCCACTCCCCTCCAGTCCCACTCCACTCCACTCCAGTCCCCTCCACTATA